>NW_009735559.1:0-31115 GCF_000703405.1 Apaloderma vittatum | reverse complement strand
TCGGGTCGCCAGCTCCCCGTGTCTTTCTGTCAAGGCTCAGAACATCTCTTTCAAAATGGAAAAACTACTTAGGTCAGCTACTTAGTCTACTTCTACTTCACCCTAAATGTAAATCCAAGCATCAGATTTCCCTGTGAAAGCGTACCCACCTAATTCTTTCTCCACCTCAGAGCTAACTCTGTGTCTTTCCAGGTTTATATTTCATCTAACTCACATATGGCTTCATTTTGCTGTGTCTGGGAATTTGCCACTCCCAAGCCACCACACCCTGCTGAAAGGCTTTTCAGGAAAACTTTCTCTAGGCTTCAGCTTGCCTGATGAGTTTTTCTTCAGTCATTAATGTTTTACAACAGGTTTTTAACCAAAAATTAGTCAAAGAATGATAAATTTATATATATTAATTTTTTTTTCATTGATTTGTACTATCAGCCAAATCCCTAGATTGTACATAGAAAGATTTGCCAAATTATCACATGGATATGACTGTGAGAATCATGTCAGGCACTTTGGGGATTTCTGAAGAACCAGATTCTAATTTTCTGTGGTATAAAGATCTAAGAAAGCTCAGCGCAATGGAAGTGCCTTCCTTAATTCTAGTGGGGCATGGGAGGCCTTTGGCTACAGACTACGCACTGCTTTCATAAGCAGGTTTAAAAGATAGCTTAAGCAATGAATCAATATTTTAGTCTCTCTCATAATTTTCTACCTCATTATCAACGTCTGTTCTCTGCTAAAGACAACACTGTTCAGAGGTTTTCACTTATGTGTAACAAATAACATTGTATTAAACAAAAAGCTGATTCACACAGTGACAAAGACTGTAAAACATAATCACGAGAGAGCCATTCAACTTAGTCATGTTTGGGGTTTGGTTTATTTTATTTTTCAACTGCATAAAGCATGGCTCAGATACAAGACCCTGTGCTCTATTTTGGATCTGTCTTTCAGGCTTTGTAAGATGTAAAGGGAAGTTATTAGAGTAGAGGACATTGCAGAAACCAGAAAAAGGATCAATACATGTATTCCCCTAAGAGGGTTCAGCCATTAAACCAAAGCAGGAATTTCCTGAGAGCTAATAAAGGCTTTCTGGTTTTACCCAAGAATTCTTCTATTTTTCCTGTGTTTCCTCCCTGCTCACTAGCACAAAGCTTTTTCATCATCATGTTCAGAACTCTTAATATTAAAGGCACAATTTGGTTTTCCTTTTGTTATATTCAAGGTATTGCCTCTATGGCTGGTAGACCTTGAATTTTGACAGAGTCTTATTTTTTAGAGGTCTAAAGTGCAAACGCAATTTATTAATTGTAGTAAGAAGCATAGCCACTCAGCAGCTAAAACTACTTTTAAGTCCAAACACCTCAATATAGAGCTCGACTCCTGAGCAGCCTCACTATTGCTACCAAAGGCTACCAACTAATTTCTCGAATTAATCTGGAGTTCCCAGTGACTTGCCGTGCTTTTAGAAGCATCCACATCTCAGTCAAAGAGTTAGTTACAAAATCAGCAATTCTAGAGCAACAATTCTTTAACAGATTTCCTTCGTTTTATATATACAAAAAGGCCATGTCCAAGTCAAAGAATCAAACACAGCCATGGTTCCTTCCCAACTTTTTGCATGCTTAAGTCTCTACCATGGAACACATGCCAAATAAAGCCCCTTAAAATATTTAATACAAATCCAGACATTTCTGTTGCGGCTGCCAGGCCAATTGTGCTGTTAGGTTTAGCCATGATTAAACACTGATTTATGCATTCTAATGTCTTCTTTTAACAACAGCATCATGAACCAAGTGATTTGAGAGGAGTTTTCAGAGTGGAAATTGCACAGGGAATATCAGTTATTACTGAAAATATAACGAGGAAGTCTAGCAAGAATGCACTGTCTCAGCTCTGAGGCTACAACAGGCTTGTTAAAAGTAAAAAATAACCTTTAGCATTTAATGATGTTTTGAAACTGTTACATTTGATCTTTAGTAGAGACAGGGCCATGAAAATAGTACTGTATTTCTATCAGGCAGCCTACTGAACACCGCCTCCAGACTGCTCTTTCCCTAGTTTGGGTAGGAAACCTTCTACAATATTGCTCTATTTCTGATGAGTTGTGTTCATGGAAAATTTATGTCCCCAGCATTCTGTACCCTTGGCACGTGTGTTCTTCCCCTTTTTCATTTATCTCAATGTTATTTTTTTCTATCAAATGATGATTAAGTCAATACACTTGGAAAGAAATACTCCCTCCTCTTTGTATACTGTTTTATTTCTACGTACTTCTGTTGGGACCCAGTGGTACAGTAGTTCAAGCAACTTGCTCCATATCCAGAAAGTGTAAGCCTGAGGTTTGGACTGAATGTTGACAATTGATTGCAGTCGACCCAGGTGAAGAGAGCTTATCCGGGCATTTGGACTGGAAAGCCATAGGTGGCCAAACATAATGCCATGCACACCATTTAGCGGGGTCTAAGATGAGCCGGGCTTTTGGCTTTGAAAAGGCCTCATGAAATCAGCGAAGGTCATGTGAAGAAGGCTGGATCTGTTCAGCACCCTCAAAGGTGCTGTAGCCCTCTCAGCCGCTGAAGGATGCTTCCCCCTTTGGACCAGGCGTTCCCTCTCCTGTGGAGACTAGGACCTGAGACCGGTCATCCTGGTTGCAAGGGTAGAGATCTGGCTGAGAAGCACATGTGCCTGCAGACATAGTTTCGGGGCACCAGTAAATGAGAGAAGACACTGAGAGAGAGCAAATGATTTTAAACCACCCCAGCGTGTCTTTGTAAAAAAAGCCACAAGAGAACAGTGACTAGCCACAGATCTTACAGTATTTTGGGGTAAGTTTCCATTTCTCAGCTAACCCTCATCTTCACCCACAGCTGAAGAGACAGAAGAGACAAAGGGTTATTGAGATGGGATTCAGTTGCCAATTCAGAGGTGTAATTATGACTCTAAAACTTACAAATGTCCACATTTTCCTAGTATCTGATCTCTTATAATCAATGGAGATCTGGTCAAAAGAGTTATCTGAGGTCTGTCGAGATGACCAGACATGAATCTCTGCTGCAGCAGTGAACAGCTCTCCATAGTCCACTGGCTTCATTGCCTATAACAGCGTTGCACCCTGACCCACAGTTGAGTCCCTGAGTCTGGACAACCTCAAGGCTCAGACTAACAAAGGCAATTTGGAAAATCTTGACCAAAGCAGAGTCAATACGCTTGAGGAGGGTGAAACACTTCATTCAGACCCTGTTCAAAAGTTATGTGTTTAAGAAGTGTCACTACTGGGTGGGGCAGACCAGACTACCAGCTTGCTAGAAATATTCTCAAGGATGAGTTAAGAGAAGATGTCTTAGGGTTGCAGTCTGCTGGAAATTGTCATCCCACAAAATTCAGCACTGTAGCCTTTTTTTTTGAGAAGTTGAGTACTCTTTTATCTAGTAATAACACCATCATGTGTGCTAAGATAAAACTAATCAAATCTCATGCTTCATAAAATCAACTTTTTGCTGCCACGATCAGGAATTAATTTTTTTTAAAAAAATCATAAAATAGGTCTGTATAGTTGGTCAAATGAATTCTAGATGGTTTTATCATTCTTCAGATTGTAATCACACACACTGAGGTGGGATATAAGGTTTGACAGCATTTAGTAGTAAAGAAACTTCCTGGATGTTGATATCTATATTCTGGCACATGAAGAAAGTAACAAGGCAGTTAAACTGAAATGGTAATTTTTCCACAACATTCTCAAAACTAAGTGTCTTATGTATGTGTTTGCATATCAGCCATAAATTATTTCATCTCCATCAATAAGAGCAATAAGATATTTTTAGCACTGAGGCTTTGCAGTAAAGTATGTGATAAAATCACTGGAATGATGAGTGTCTCAAGACAATGCTTCACAATTAAGTGTGTACTGATATCACCTCTTATTTAATTCCCACTGAAGTGAGATGGAAGTGAGATACCAATGCCTAATTTTGCAAAGTATATACATTTTTTTCTTCAAGACTAACTTTTGTTAAAAAATATTAATACAATATGAAACTTTAGTGTCTTTTACACCAAGAATACAGAGTCATAAGGGTGAAATGCAAAAACTTATCACAGACTGGAAATTTTGAAAAAGAATAAACAAAGAGTAGGAAAACTTCAGTGGGGAAGAAGTTGAGAAGGCAAAGTCTTTAAGAATTTAGTAGACTTTGGTCTTAAGGGGCAGCAATTTTTTTATTATTTTTTTTTAAACAAAGAGCAGAGTAAGATGCAGAAGTGGGAAGGAATAAAGTCATGTTCTCATCTTGGACACTGCATTCAGTTCTGGTCAAACCACACCTGAAAGTATACTGGAGAAATTCATGGACTCAGAGATGGGTCATTAGTTTGACCGTAGACACATGCTATGGGAAAAGGTACCACCTTCAAGAAAAACTCTAAATATTGCTGCCATTGTTTCAGCGGAGAGACAATCATGGAAAAGATGACCTTAGAGAAAGTGACACATGTAAATGACAAGGAGAGTACACTACAATATCCAGCAGAGCACAATATCACACTCCTACAAGACCATACAAGGACAAAGGGAATGCCAATAAAATCAAAAGACAGCAATATTTAGTGGACATACTTTAAGCTAAATATTGCTTTCCCAGCTGTGAGCAGCCAATTAACACAACACGTATTTGAATCCAAAGCACAGAGTGTGCTCTTACAGATAATTAAAACATGCTGAGCTCTAAGTTCAAAATTTTAGGTATGATATCAGGCCATCACACATCGAGGTACGTGTAGATAATGAAGTGGCAAGAGAAAACAATTCAGACGCCAGGCAGATAGTTAAATAGCTGATTACTGACCGTTGTTTGAAAATACGCTTACAAAATCCAGTACTGGTAGGTGGGAGAGTGCACCCTGAGCTTGCTGGATTACTGGTCCAACCCTGCCGTACCCAAGAAGGGCACAACAACTGCTGGAGCAGCTGGACTCCAGCCAGGGGCTTGGGGAGACTCCACCAGTTAAAAACTGATGAAAATGTGATCAAAAGCTAAATTCAAAGTACAGGGAATTAGGTCCCCTTAATCCACTTGTTTTATAGGCCATAATGAATCATTTAAAACATGAGAGAATTTTTTGGAATGAACATAATTGCCAGCATATCCTTACATGAAATGCGAACAACCACCTGTTAATCCTAAGATCCTATTGAGAAATGAAACCCTAGTGTACTTGTTTGATTAAAAATAAATATTGCAGTAGCACTGGCAAATCCTTCCTTCATTCTTTGTGCATAGTGGCTTAAATGTACTTGGTCTACATTTTACCAAGGGTAGTCAATAAAGTATATTCTGACTATGGAGCATCTTCTTTCCCCAATATGGTCAGCAAATTATTAACAAATTACATGACTACACATGCATACAAGAACAGTTGAATTTAACATCACCCTGTGCCCTAGTGAATCTTTTCAATGGACCCAGTTCTCATCTACTGTGAATTGGTATGATCTCACAGAAAATCATGATGAACATGCCTAAGAAGATGTGAATAAAATAATTTTGTATGCAGACAGGGAAATGTGCTTTATGTTGCAGAAATATATGTGCCTGGGAAAACACAAGCAGTATCAAACATGCAGAGAAACACACAGTTGTTTAATTCATCAACTGTTCAGGCTTTAATAATAAACTGTATTTTTGTCATAATTCAAGTTCTATTGCAACTCTTTTGAACTCCCGACAGCTGTAATTTCCTTTTGTCTATCAGCCAAAAGGAGTTTTACTTCAGTATGGTATTTTGCAAGGACTAAAAGAAAGAATGACTCAGAAAACTGTATTTGAAGCTGCTGGGTAAGGCTATTTTCACTCCCTAGAGGTAATGTTATTTATGCCAAGCTTGAAGTTTCGAACTACAAAAAAAGTGTGCTAAATACTGATTTTATTAGCCCTTTAAGCATTTCACTTTGAAATAATACAAGGAATGATCATAATACTTTTATATGTGTAATAAATTAGTTCTAGAAAGGGACATGCAATGCAATGCAATTATTTAGTATTAGTAGTTCTCTTGAACTTCTTTGAACTTGTCTCTGTGAGAATAGCATGTGTTGCTGCCATCCTGTGTACTTGCAGACTGCAAAAGTTCGTATCACTCTTACCAACACAGTTTTAGAAAAGTCAGCAGACTGCAGGGACAGAGCCAAGGAGCTGAGAGTCTCTTTCAGTGATCTTTATATCAGAAACACCTTAAGACAAATTTTCTATATTCCATGGACAAGAAAAGCCTATTCATCTCCACACCCCAACAGGAGCGGCACAAAGAAGGGGTAACGTAAAAGAAGGTGAGAGCTTCCTAAATCTTTTTTAAACCCAAAGGATTTTGCCCTGGCATCTCAAGATGAACAAGGCTCCCAGCCAGGTCTTACTTAACTGAGCTAGTTTGTCCATGTCTGTTATGTACTGAAGATTAGGAAGAGCTCTTTCAGTTCACAGAGTTAATAGAGAATAAAGGAGGCTGCCAAGGGAAGTAGTTGCAGCAACAAACATCAGAGCCTGGAACTGATGAGCATTTAGGGACTCTTACAATGCTGGATATATCATAGAATCATAGAATATTTGGGGTTGGAAGGGGCCTTTAAAGGTCACCTAGCCCAACCCTCCTGCAGTGAGCAGGGACATCTTTAACTAGATCAGGTTGCTCAGAGCCCCATCCAACATGACCTTGAATGTCTCCAGGGTCTGGTCTTCCACCACCTCTCTGGGCAACATGTTCCAGTGTTTTACCACTCTCAGTGAAAAAAATTCTTCCTTACGTCTAGTCTAAATCGATCCCCTTCTAGTTTAAAACCATTCTCATGAAAGGGAAGAGATGAACCACGTTCCACACCTCTCAGCCAGCACGATAGCTTATCTAAACAACTCTCCTCCCTACTCTGTTTCTTCCATAAGCTCTTTTAAAGCCTGACAGTCTCACCAATAGGGCTAATTATACAAGTGAAGCAAAATACCAGCACACTGTGTCAACTCAGTGTGTTTTTACAGTGAGGAAAACTAAATTCTTCAGCTGGAGGTGGTCATGCAGAAAATACATACACGCAATACAATGCAATACATGCAATACATGCAATAGGTAAGTTTATACCTGTGTGTTTGTTCATATACATGCATCCATGGACGCCCACACACAATTTATTTCTACCAAAAGTCAGTTTTAACCCTTCTGTTTACTGCATTTATATTGACTGTGTCTCTACTACTGTGATCCTTGCAAAGCGCCAGTCACTGCATTTTTGGGCAATACTTTACATGACAGACGGTCTTCAGAATGAAATTTTAGCAGTGCTGTGGCTACTAAGCCACCCACAACCTTTGCAGGCACAGACATAATTGTGTTGGCCTACCTCAGGCAGCCTTTTTTTTCTTACCTATTAAGGAGTTGCATATCTCATTTCAAAAGGTCTACTTAGCACTTGTCTTCCCTGCAATGTTAGTTCAAGTTGCCTACATGCAGGTTAATTCCTTGAATCAAATCAGCCACGTCGTAGAACACCACTTGAAGAGCACAGAACAACATGGCACTGCTGGAACCTGGCTGTGTGCTGGCATAACTTCACCTTGAAATTGTAGCCCCTGACCACCCCAGTTCAGACTAGACTAGAACATCATACCTGGGAGGAGAGTAGGGAAGATCTCGGGGAAATGGAAGAATTCTGCCAGAGTCACCACTGCAAGAATATGGTTGCATTTAGTAATTGAACAAACACAGGAACAAGCTTTAAGAAAACATCTAGTTAAATGCAGTTTTGACTCCAATGTTGAGATAAGAGTTTTTAAGAGAGTTCAGGTGTAGAATGAAATAGTCATATTCTTTAGCACACCTCTAAGTTTCTTGGGCTGCCCCTCAGTGGAACGGCAATTTCTTGTATTCTGCCTTTGACCCAGTGTCCCAGACCTGAAAGATTTGGCCCAATTTGCCTCCTACCATTAGTTTGTTGTTCTTGTGTTTTAAAAGTAGTTGATAGGGAATTTCCTATAAACTTTTGCTGCTGAAACTGCTGTACTAATTATAAGACGTAAGACAGCCAACTAATGCATCAGAGACTCAGGAGGCTTTTCTCTAAAAATATTGGAATACAATAAGCAGAAAATATTATACATCAAACTGATTTTTCAAAGAAAAGTTTAGGGAATCAATCCCCTACTCATAAAATAAGATGGGATAAAAGAGCTGGAACTGCTCCTAGAAAGTCCAGAATCTTTCTTGTGCAGGTAGGTGGTGCTGCTTCCTATAAATGCACCTGTTGGATAGATTCAGCTGTAGGTGTTAAAAAATGCCCCCTAAGAAGACCATGCAGGAGCCATTCATTTGTGATGGTCTGATTTCATCTATCCTTGGACATGCTCGGTAGTTCCCAATAGTGCTTCAGCCTCCCAGATTGACCTGGAGGTCACAATTCCAGAAAAGTTTAATGTATTGTATACTTTCTGGGTGATATCAGATAGCTGAAGAGAAACATCAAGAAGGGGATACTATGGAGAGGAAAGAAACTAATAATCAAATTTCAGAGCTTAGAGCCAGGGACAAAAGGGGCTTAACTAACCATGTAAGTAACCTGAATAACTGCATAGATGATTTTAATATTCATTTTCATGTGCTACTCAGTGTAGGTATTGCTAATTTTAAACAACAGTTTGTTTCAAGAAGGGCACATTAAGTTATATTTAGTACTGGTTCGAGCTGTAGAACCCACCCGGACACACTTTGCAATTTTGATTTCTGCACAGTGGACTCGAAGCCTGAAGCCCAAGCTAAAGCAGAAAAATCAGCTATTTAAGCCCAGTGCATTAAGGACTTTGGCCATATGAGATTCCATAACAATTAAAGAAAGACTAAAAAAGTCTAACTACTCACGCAACGGTGACAGTGGCTTTAGGTGAACCCTCTCAACAGCAGAAATGATTTAAAAGGCTTCTGAATTAAGTCATCAATCTGATTCTAAGGAAAAGCTTCCAGCTGACATATCCTTCTATAAAGAAAAGGACAGATGGAAAGGTGGATAAAGAGGATAGAGTTAAATTATGTTTTTCCTTAGTTCAAATGGCATTAAGATTTTATCTTGTAATTCACTGGCTGTTAGGACTCACCATTCTTCACAGCTTTAGTTCATATTTCTTTCATGCATGTTTCCAGCATTTGGTTGGATGGCACATTTCAACATTACAACTGTTCCCACTTCTTGGGAGATGCCATGAACTCATCTGAAACACTGACTCCCTTGAGCTCCCATGAGTTTCAGGCCCCTCGTTAACTAATCCTTGAAGTTGATATTTGATATTTGTGCATTCTCACAAGCTTACAAAGTCTGTACTGCAGAAAACACTTCTGAGAAAACCCATGGCAACAGCTACAGTAACAAGGAACGAAAATCCAAATTGGTAGAATTAAAATGTTTCAGTATTTAGAAAATCTAGTGTAGAAAAGCTTCCATGGGATCTGATACCAGTATGTCTTCTAATATTTATCACGGAAAGTATATATGATGGTGCAGAGAGCAGGTAAACAGCCAATAAAAAGTTTTAATATTTAACCTTTGTCAGCATCGGGAAAACTTCAAAGATTTCTGTAGTGAAAAAAAACCAAACCACACTAACATGTTTATACACTAAACATGTTAATCCCAGCAGATGCAAGAGACTTTGCCTCATCCATGAAAACTTGCTCCTTGCTTAGCAGTTACGCTGTTACGCTCCTTTGGACATTGGTGGACACTGCTGCCCACTACGTTCCATCCACCCCTCCTTTCCCTTCCCTTGCATCCAGCCTGCACTACAGGTGGCTCAGAGGTCAATGCAGATAAGCTCTAATTTTGTAAAGGTGTTTCCTTTTCCAACATACAGCTAAGGGAATGACTGGCAAAACCATCAATAGCAGCACCTTCTGAAAGAGATGGTTTCATGCAGCTAGAAGAATTCACAGCTCCTTAGATGCATTTGCTCAATTTCTTTTCACTTTTTTAATTTTCTTTCCTAAAACAGGTTTACTATTATTGATGGTATCACAGCATGACAGTATGAAAGATTATCTGCCAGTAGATTCACAATTTAAAGGGCTAAATGAAAGATGCACTTACTTCAGCATTTTACACTCTTAGGCTTCCGTTTTTGTCAACTTTTCTTGGGAAGTGTTCAAGCAGTAGCTCCATAAGCCCCTCCTTGAGAAATGCGCTAAAAACTTAAACTGGTAACTAAAGACCAGCTAAAGCTATTAGGCAGCTAAAACTGAGACTCTAAAATTGTTCTGATAGTTAGTACAAATAAACCAGACAGGAGAACTTCTGTGCCACTCTAGCCTGGCTTGGCTGACCCAAGCTTTAAAACTCTGAATCTTCAAACTGCTTGAATGCATAGTGTGATACCCTCCCTTTGGCCCTTATGGAAAGTACCCCGATAATTTTAATGCATGTCAGAGAGAATCCAATGGCACCTCTAGTCACAACAAGAGACTTCTATTTCCCTCTATCATTGTGGCACCTGATCCACACATTCCTATAGAGCTCACTCAGACAGCTTTGCTATCTACTGGGTATAGTAGAAGATGTACTGGGAGGTAGAGCTCTTACTCAAGTGTCCCAAGCCTTTGGTGTATAGATATGCTCCATCCAAGAGGAGGAATGCTTTGATGTTACATTCCCTCAGTGCTTATGGCTTTCAGTCAGCTTTAAACCAGACTAAGGTAAGATGCCAAAACAGGCCTTTATTTGCTCCATTCAAAATATGACAGTTACAAATGTCTATAAAACTCACATGTGAATAAATGAAACGAAAACTGTGTTCTACTCACTCACACTAAGGTTATTTCTAAAAAATCTCTGCTGCTCTTGTTCAGCTGACTTGCCCTCTCCCATCTGAAATCTAATAGTCTGGATTTTAAGTTTTGTTCCCCCTTTTTGTCTTTTGTTGAGTGAAGCAGTCTGTTCCTGCTAGGAAAGAGCACTCTCCAAAAAAGCACTTCAGAGAGATTGAGATCTCAGATGACTTCTCTCTCCTGGTTCTCCCAAGATGGGCTGTATACCATAGCCTATATGCCAATGTCCTGTTGAAGTCTTCTAGAAGAATCTTCTCTCTGGAAACTCTTATTTCATCTGTAACTAGCCACTCTCTCAATTTAGGTAAAAGTTGTTTCCCTTCCTTACACACAAAAATGTCTCTTTGTTAGATTAAAAGGTGTCTTTTCAATTTAATTACAATTCTTTAAGAGAATTTTTCTCTCTTTAAGAGAGAAAACTATTCCACCCTCCCCTCTTCTTGGAACCTATTTGGTACCTTTCAGTGAGGAATCTGCCCTTTACTGTGCCCACAATCTATATAAATCCACACATTAAAAATATACATAAACATGCAAAGTAGGAGCACAGAAATTTGGGGAGAAAGGGATCTGTGGAGGTCTAGCCCAACACTGCCTTCAGTGCTGCATTAGGTTAGCCATAGATAACTGTACTTTGCATGCAGCAATGTTAATTACTGCTGAGTACCCATAAGGGTGTGGCTAAGCATGACGTCTTGGGCTGCTGGGGTGCGCCTGATGTCAGCTCCTTTATCTTAGTTTAAAAAGACATTAAGGGCATTTACATTGGAGTGCGGATATTTGCACGTATATGTCTAGCGAGAATTAACATTAAGGTTAGGACTAAGTCTTTTGTCTTCAGGCAATTTTGTTGATGCCTTCTTGGCATCTTCAGTGCTATGCTTTGAGTAATGTAAGCTACGGGGACTTAACTGAAAATGTGGGGTCTAAGCTATAAAGATAGATTAGTCGATTGTTGTGGCTGTTGTGTTTTATTTTGTTCAGTTAGGTTTTTGGATGGGGAGGGGAGGTTTGTTCTTGGTTTAGTGGTCATAAGAGTTCATTGGGTTAGGTAGAATTACAAGCCATATTGGTTTGTCAAGGTCTTGACTTTTATCAGACTTTTATCAGACATCTCTAAGTAAATAATTTAACAAGAATTTGAGGGAAACTAACTCACAATGCTTTCCTCTTAAGCTTACCATAGTTTGAGGCTTTGGACTCAATTTCATAAGCATTGAGCACCAAAAGTTTTGATAGAAACAAATTGGCTGTATATGATTACACAGATTTGAAAGCTGTTTTTTCCAGTGAGACTTTTTTACCCGTGAGTATCTGATGCATTACAGTGTTATTGATAAAATGACTTTCCAGTCTTGTTGTAGGCATGAGTAGGCATAAATTGAAAAGAGATTTAAAAGACCTCTGCATTTCCTATTGTCCGATTTTCAATAGCCAGTGGGAGCGATCTCCACGAAAACAAATAACCATGAAATCGGTCTTTGAAATGGATGTAAATAGCAGTGTTTTCTTTCAAAAAACATTGAAATGTTTATTGCTCAGCAGCAGATCAGGTACTAGATGCCTGAAGCCTAGTACAAATTCTTTTATTTATACTTGGAAAGATTCAGTTTGTTTGAAGGGTATGACCAGATTACTTTACATTCCTGAGTTCAATACAAGACAGAGGAAGACTTTAGGCATATCATGATTTATAGTCGTAAAATTTAAAGCCATTGGTTTCGTTAGGACTATTTCTCAGACTGGGCTTGCATCTCCCTTGGAGGCTGTAAAGTATTAGAAAAAGCAACGTATATCAAAACCACTTCACTTTTTCCTAAGGGCTGGGAGGGCATGGAGAAGCTGCTGTAACTACAGGATGAATCAGGACAGCTGCTAACTGCCTGCACTTGCTGGCTGTTGTTGCCTTTGGAGCAGGAACAAATGTTGGCGCCTCCAACAAGATCTCAGTCTCCATTCCTAAAGGATAGTTGGGCTACTGCAGTCTCCAAGAACTGCAACGATGAGTTAGGATAAAGATATTTTCAAAAGAGGTCGGGGAATAAGTGCAGAGTCTTACAAAACACCATCAGGATGCCATGATTTCTGAATCTACCCTAGGATTTTGTTTACATTTTCCTTGGGTTTTTTTAAATAAATCCTCTTCTATTAGAAGTTATGAAAAATTTACCATGTTCCAAATCTGAAAGCTTCTACATTAATCAGTGGCTTCTGGTAGGACAACTATTGGCATATGTTGGGTAAGACAATCTTTTGGTATGCCTCTTCAGTAACAATAACTTAATGTGCTACATAACAGATCATTTATGTATGGGTGATGGAAATGGCATTCTTTTGTATCTTATCACTCATACCTCTTAAACTATGCTGATATTTTATATTTACTTGTACACTCATGGCACACGAAAGTGCAGTCTAGATCTTACTGTTTATTCACCAGTCTTCTACAGATTTAATACCCAGAGATGGTAGATACTTTATAGTAAGACAAACGACTGTCAGAAGACTTCAGAATCTAAATAAGTAGCAAACAGAGAGAAAAGCAGTAATATTATATTCCTGGTTTCAACTTCATACTATGCATAATAGGCTTGCATATCTTATTGCAAACCTAAGACATAATAGGTTGGTACATGACACCAGGGTGCTAAAACGAAAATACAGCTTAATTACACGTAAGGTTTCAAACAATTTGTTAAGGCTGACACAGCAGTCGCGGTAGCTCTGCAGTAGTGTTATACTGTCAACAAGGGCTAACAATTTATTCTGGCATCTGTGGGCTTTTCTGTGCATTTCTTAAGGCTCTCCCATCAGCCTCTTCATAACTCCTGTCATGTTTCTATCACATCGTGTGTACAGGTAGAAATGTGGGATCTTCGGAAAATATTTCTTTGAGTCCCTCACTAAAATTTAAATCCAGGTAACCCTTTTCTCACATGGTAATTCAAAGGCTTTTTAAACAAAGGTTTTAAAGTATGCTCTAATGTACACAACATGACAAAATTCAGGATTTTTTCTTCTGCTTTGGATAGAGGTCGTGTCTGAACTTAGTTTTCAAATGTTGGCTTTGCTTTAACCGCTGTTTTCTGCCTGCAGTGAGGGTGCAATGACAGAGGTAGCAGCTTCAAAGTGTCAGCATGTACATAAAGAATGGCTTGAATTAGTACTGCCAGCAGATGAAGAAGTCACAGAAACTTGTGCCCTGTGCTCTGTCTTTTTAAGCAACTTAATTTTTTCTCTTGTAGTTCCATAACGAATTTCATCTTGTTTGCTTTTTCAGGAGACAGATGTTTGGCTATGAAACTTGCTCTCCTACGTCCAGCAGTTATAGGTACATAGCAGAATTACACATTTAAACCTTAAACCTGATAACTGTATGCACTTTATAAAGAACTGTAAGGCTGGAAAATGAACCAGTCCTTAGTTAAATTATCTGGAGAGGGAGGGGGAGTGACTTTTTTTCTCTGTTTCAAGTTAATGCTGGAAGAATCCATTACCTTTGAGAGAAGTGACAAGTGAAGCTTTTCTGCATAGGAGACATTTTTAAAGTTAATATTTAGCACTTAATGCAGAAATATTCCCAGTCCTTTAAGTGTTCTGTTAAAAGGTCTTTGGAAAAAAATTAGTAAGAGCTCAACAATTCACTTCTTTAGCAATTACTCCAAAAAGCTGTAGAGTGTAAGGTGTGATTTCCTCTCTGTGGGAAGAAAATTCAATGGTATAAAATACTTTACAGAGGTTGCACTAATATAATCTAGCAAAATGTTATATAAAAAATATAGCAAAATTGTAATTTCACATTATACCTTACAAGCCTTCTGTTTCCAGAACAGCTATATTTTCTAATCATAGCTTTAAACACAGTGGAAAACCTGCAGAATGGGAAAGTGATTTGCTTAGGCTGAAGGAATGAAAACATTTCTAGATCAGTTGGTAGCATCTGCCACTAACAGAGAATTAGGGAGCTAATTTCCTCAAGGACAGATTATTTCCTAATTGTCCATTTTAAAGGTTCTTCTTTATGGTTGGCATTTATCCTGTGGTAGTTCCTACAGATCAAAACAGTACTGCATGCTGAGCAGACATGGAAGAAGTAAAGAGTGGCAAAAATAACAAATAATCATAATAACAGGATACTGGATAACAAGGAAAAATGTTCAGATCCATGGTATAATTTCCATCACAATTCTTTTTGCTGTAAAGTATGAATGCAACCGGCTAAATCGCTGTTAGCAAATACTGGCATTCTCTATTGCTTTTCATTAACTGCTGTACTAGAGCCTCAGTCTCACGAGTTTTTAAAAGCTTCCAGCTTTCCTCAGTGCCTCAAATAACGAGTGAAATATTTTTGGCAAAAGATACTACTTTCTCCTTTTTGATTCAAAATTTCCAAGAAAAAGGGGAAATATCCACTCTCCATCAGATGAAGAATATTTCATGCTTAAATCTCCTATCAGAACTTCTTTTCTTCTACTACGTCTTCTTTACAAAAACCTATCGGAGGAAAAATTTTGAGTCACTCCATATGGAAATAAGTGCTTATTTTCTTTCGCTGTTATTTATGATCTTGTTCTGATCCAGGAGCAAATGATAGAACAAACATAATAAACTAGGTCACCTAATTATATAATTACACAAATAACTATAAAAAGTAACAAATAAGAAGTATAAGGTTAAAGGGTTATGTACACATTGGTGCATTAGGCCATAAGAGGGATTTTCCACTATGCCAGCCAGAAACACTGCAAGTGTCTCTTCAGACTGATTATACTAAAATGAAGTTAATACGTAAAAGGAGAGAGGAATAGAAGAATCTCTCTACAAAACTTACAACTGGAGAGTGTAGGAACTGCAAATACAAAGTTTAACCCCAAAAATGTTCTCAAAGAATGGGCAGCCTACATTAAAAGGAACAACTGAAAACAGAAAGTGCATTGCTTATTTTTCTGCAGAGGGGTATTTCAGAAC
The DNA here is from genome assembly GCF_000703405.1 of Apaloderma vittatum. NCBI lineage: Eukaryota > Metazoa > Chordata > Aves > Trogoniformes > Trogonidae > Apaloderma > Apaloderma vittatum. The sequence continues at coordinate 15,302 of NW_009735559.1, read as the reverse complement.
AAAGGGTGAACGCTGTGAAACCAAAGAGCAGTTCATTGTTGCTGTTACTAATTTTCTTGAGTAATTTTTACTTTGCCTCATGAACCATTGCTATAGCTCTGGGCTGTCTTCTTTGTAATGGCTGTGCTATTTTGGATGCCTGAACCTGTTCTTTTTCTTGAGCCCTTCTCCTTTGCTTGTGGGAATTTTATTACAAAGGGAGATGCCCAGCAAATATTCAAAGAGGGAAATACTGACATTCCCAAAAAGAGTGGTGAGTACACGCCACACAAACATCTTTTCCTCAGGGGATCATACATCATATTCGTGCTCATTTACAACAACATGCTATGATGCCCGGTTTGTTAAACTGACTTGCAGTGAGTTTGTCACTCCTGGCACAGCTCTCTTTGAGCACTCAGGTTTTCATTTAGTATCTTTGTTAAACCTGTGTTCTACTTTGGCTGTATTAAGAAAAAGCCTTCAGCATGTGTCAGTATTGAGCTGAATCAGTACATCGATGTCTAAAAGTGATTGGGTTTTGGTTTTCCTTTTTTTTAATTAGGGTTCCCTCAGACTTCCTGCAAATGGCACAAGTTCTCATTTCAGTTACCTCAAGGTGTATCAAAACATATTCTTCCACTTTGTTTTTTTCATACATCCTACTAATTTTAAATAATAGCTAATATACTTTGATCCAGTGTGTGCCAAGCTTCTCATGGGGGAGTTGCAGAAAGGACAGCAAGCAAACTTCCTTCACATCCTTCAAAGTCTACATAAAGACATGGGATTGCAAAATCTGATAGTCTTTTATCCGTGTTTCTGTCAGCATTTCAGTAGATGCTGCAGTATTTTATAACCATATTGAAAATATTAATGCTATTTACTCCTGGGCACTGAGAATGGCATAAAAGTAGTATTTTAAGACTTCTGATCCAATTTATTGTGTTTTACTGAGATTACCTCAAAGTGCTAGGGCATAGTGGACACCTTCTGTTGAGCTCATAATAAAAATATTCCTTTCACTAGCTTGTCTCTTCAGGGTTTACTGCCAGTGATTGAGCTTCATTTTCAGTGTAGGTTCTTCCTTTCCAATGAGTTTGGTGTTATCTATGACACCAGAAGCATCCCTGACAAAATTTCTTTTTGTCTCTCCTAATGCTAATGTGTTTTTTTTAATCTCACCTTCATGAGCTCCATACAGCTTTTCAGAAATGATGGGCAATGGGTGTTACTTGAAACTTTAGCTGAGCTGGGAAGGATGATCAACAGCTCCAATGTATTCTGACAACATGTTGTTTGGTTTTTTTCTTTTTTCTTTCTGGTCTTCTGACTGAATTACTCATAATACAGTATTTGCAAATCTTCATGGTGTGCGTTAGGTGCTTTCAAAAGCTCCTGCAAAGCCCACTTGATTGCTCATTCTTCATGATTTCTCTCCACTGCCTTTTTTTTCTTTTTCTTTTGTTTGTTTGGGTTTTTTTAAAAAAAGGCATTAACTCCTTCTGGGAATTTGATTTCTGATATTAAGTCTTCATTGCCCAACTTCAGCTGTCACACTGGCATGTAAAAGCTTTCCAGAAGAACTTTTCTTCCACTCTTCACATAACTTAACTTCAATTAAATAATTCTCCCTAACTGCATATAGGTGTAATACCTTAGAATATTAGAAAAGTGCATGTGGTGAACAACTTACAGTCATTGTATCACAAGTTTCAGGAAGGACTATGCAAAATCACTTTTTTCCCTTGATACCTGAAAGGATTTGATTTCCACTCAGAATATTTAACTTTCCCAAGCCATGTCTGCATATTTTACATAATTCTGTAATGTTATTTCTGTATAGACATTATACACTCCACATGTTCTAATAAAAAGCACTGGCTGTAGCTGAATATCTGAACGACTTAATTTTTCTGCTCTTGTAGGAACAATGTTCATACTGTTTTACTACATTTTTTGTGTGCGTGTTACACTTTAATGTCTTTGACATGAAACATGTATTGCTGTTATTTTCCATTAGAAGCTTTTCCTCCTGCATTTCTTTTTCCATTAACTGTTTCTTCAGTGCTCTTATCCTTTACTATTCAGGGTTAAATACAAGCAAAACAAACAAAACAACAAACAAAACAAACAAAACAACCAACCAACTAACGAAACAAAAATGTTTTTCCCCATACCTGTCATGAACCTACTGGTTTACAGTGACTAAAAATAAGGTAGTAACAAAAGCTCTGTCATCAGATGAGAACTTTCCTCCTTGCTGGAGGAACATATTTTGATGACTCATGACAACCTAGAGATAAATTGTGCTCTCTCTGACTAAGTGGCCCAGGGCAATGGAGGGGTGTGGATTTTCTCATCAACAGACAACCCCTTTCCCACTCTGGGATGATCTCGCACCACCAAGTCCCTCTTCGTAGTAATCTCCTTCTGCCATAATTGTGTCTGATGGCATGTCCAGGATCCACACGCTTCCAGTAAGCCAATGCCGCAAAATGAGGAGGTGATGGGACCAATTTCTAGCCCTTAAAAGTGGCACAAGCAGCTCTCTCCATAACATCTACTACCACAGGTTTGCCTTGGCGTGAGCTGGGCTTCAACACCAGCTGGGAGTGGGGATCAGGGTTCTGTGCCTGAGCTCCAGCTCCTCTCTTCAGCAGCGCAAATATCTCCATCTGCAATGGAGACAGAATGGGGACTCTGTTATACACCCCGCAGCCAGAGGCACTGGGAGTTACCATCTCCTTTTTGTCACATGCAAAATCAACATTGCAATGGTATTTGGTCAATTCATCACGAGGTGACACAGAAACGTCAGGGATAATTTTTATTTTTTAAGTGAAGAATTGGAAGATCAGCATTTTCAGTCACACTCCAGAAATGTACAGATTTCACCCAGAACTTGTCATGATTTGATGGGAAGATAACATTTCCTGGTAACAGCTCTGCTTGATATGAAACTTAACTGTCCAAATTTTCACTGAGACTATACTTAATATTTTCAGATTGTGTTTGTTTTCAGATCTACAACTCTGTTCAAGGTGAATTAAGACATTCTGAAGAAAATACTGCACAAGTTACTATTTTTAAAATATTATTTGCATTTACCTAAAAGGAGCTAACATCTTTATAAAGTAGTTCTCTGTGACTTGATGCTATTTAAACATTTGAATCTAAATTTGGGAGCTTAGTGCAATTCAGCTGCTCAGCCCTTGGCAGGTCAGTTGAGGAAAAGCTTGGTTTCTTCCAGCTTGACTACTTACTCATCTGGAGGTGAAAAGAGACTCGGTTCTCTCAGTCTAGCATCTGTGACACCAGGAAAAAAAGAGTTTGGGGCTGGGAAATGAAACTCTTTGCATCATTAAAAAAAGCCTAAAGAAAAAGTGTATCCATTTCCTAACAGGAAAGGTGCTGTACTCCAAACAGTTTCACAATATTTTGTTTTAAAAACAGACACTGGTTTGGAGAAGACATAAATTAGTTAACTGTCAGCTTCTGGAATAGTTAGATGAACAGGCTACAGCTCCCACAGAAAAGTCAATGGCGATGTACCTGCTTCACTCCTAAGTCAATTTTTGCAAGCTTAAAATTCTAGGTGATATAACCCTATGGTTCACTTTTTGTGTAGCATAAGATGAATTTTTCATAAGAGGAATAAATTGAGGGGAGAGAATGATGAAAGGAAATCATCTTTGCTGTTCACAAATCCCTTTGGACATCGGCAGAGGTGAGGACAGGAAATGGGAGCCTTGAGCATGCAAGTCTTTGGCTGTACAGCTGAAGAACAAACCAGAGACTGATGAGCGCTAGAAATCAGCCACAGGAGCTCTGCCATTAACTTCAATGTATATCTAGATCTTCCTGGTTACTGCCCTGCCATACATTTGTTGAGGTATACTCAACCTCAAAATATGTTGGGTAAGGTATAATTCTATATTGTCCTCTATTTCCACAAAGCTAAAAGCCACCAACCTTTTGTTTGTGCAAATTGTTGCTGAAAACCAGAATCACACAGTGAGACTTTTAAAAAAATATCCTGTGGCTAACTTAGCAGAATAACAACAAAATCCAAATAATTTCTTTGGCCTGCAGTTCAGAAAATGAGTATACTCTGTGTACACCCAGGACTCACAACTCCATCCACATTTGAAACTATAGAATAAAATGACAACTTAACAATGCAGTTGCTCATTTTTAATTAGAAAATATTTGGTTGGGAGATGTTTTCTTGGATTTGCTTTTTTTTTTGGTTGGGCTTTTGGTGGTTATATTTTGCTTTAGGCCTTTCTTTTTCATTTAACTCTTGCAAATCATACTGTATTCTCTTTTATTTCAAGCCTCATTTCACATCTTTATGCACAAGGTCAAAGAGTATATGTCTAATAAGTATAGTAGTGATTTGCCCTGTGGTTATGCAATAAGTGCACTTGTGCTCTTGTCTTCCACCCCTCAGCTTGCTTTCCAAATGGCACCCAAGAGATTAATATCCATTTGAGTTAATGCTTAAGTTAAAACTCCGGTTCTGGCTCCTGTACAATAGAATTGTGTGTGATACCATGGAAGCTGGTAGTCCAAGCATTTCAGCTTTTTATTAGCTTTCACACATGGATTGTTTGCTATACGGGGTTCCTAAAAGATTGGTTTTATTTTCTTACCCGATTTTGATAAAATAGCACAAAATATTTCATAGTTCAGAACAAATCATCAAATGGCTTTCACTGACTATATTCTGTAAAGTAATTACATGCAAAGCACAGTACGCTCAAAGCCTAAAGAATTTAATGATAAATAAAAACTGCCAAATGTAAGATGAGAAAAAATAATTTCTTTGCTCATGTTAAATATCACATGATTATATACTACTTGGCTGAGTATCTGTTTGGTACTCTACGCATACGCTTTGCAGGACTCTGGGTAATTGGTAAATGCCTGTGAGGGCACTGTCTCTACTTAATATCATGCAGAAAATGATAGGACAAGAAGAAAGGATGTAGTGATTTTAAGCTATCTCATCCTTTTATGGTTCTGGGCTACCTATGGAACCAAATGTTTTTGCAGTTCTTATCTGAAGTCTCCACTGCAGGGGAATCTGTGGCAAACCTTAAGGCTAGAGAGGATTTCACAAGTGGCATACGCTACATCCCCAGTCTCAAATAGCCTTCAAATTCTCACTCCTACATCCAATCAACACATAACAAACAAAAAAGTTATTTACAACAAATTATTTACAAAAAACAGCAATGCATATTACCCCATTTCCAGAACAGAAAAAGTAGAGCTTTGCAAAAAAAACCAAAACACGAAGGACATAATCTTCTTTTTCTGAAACAGTGTAAGAAATATGATTCAAAAGAGATACAAATTTTAATAAAGAGAAAGTTGGGATTGGATCAGCTTTTCCAATACCACAGACGGAAGGTTTTCCCTCAGGTGGAAGAGGTACCTAGAGACAATGACCCTTCTAAGTAGACCAGAAGAAAAAACAGACATATGAAGCTGAGCTTAGTTTAGGGAGAGAAGTAGAAACTTGATTTCTAGAGACTTGGCACTAAATGTTAAAGATTTTTTGCATACATATATTTAACTGCTAGACATATGAATCCTAAAAAAAGTAACTATGCAAGGTATCTTAGAGGAATCCTTACTTTTATTCCTATTAAAATAATAGCATAGATTTTCATGCATTTTGAGGAGGGGAGATTGGTTTTGTTTGCAACATTCAATGGTGACCATTAGTGAGCTAAATGGTCACTTCCCCAGTTGTCCTCCCTTCCCATTAACTTACACCAATAATAGTTTAACTTCATTAGAAACTCCCATAAAGAGAGATTGAGAGAACTGGGGCTGTTTACTCTTGAAAAGAGAAGGCTGAGAGGGGATTTATTAAAATATATAAATACCTGAGGAGTGGGAACCAAGGGGAAGGGCACAATCTCTTCACAGTGGTGCTCAGTAATAGAACAAGGAATAATGGGTTTAAGTTAGAACATAGGAAGTTCCACCTCAACATGAGGAGAAATTTCTTTACTGTGAGGGTGACGGAGCACTGGCACAGGCTGCCCAGAGAGGTTGTGGAGTCTCCTTCTCTGGAGACTTTCAAAACCCGCCTGGATGCGTTCCTGTGTGGCTGCCCTAGGGGATCCTGCTCTGGCAGGGGGGCTGGACTAAATGACCTCTCGAGGTCCCTTCCAACCCCTGACATTCTGTGATTTTATGATTATCAACTGCAGAACAACAAGGTTCATTCCAATGAAAACCAAATTTTTGCTTTCAAGTGTAAATTAATTTAGAGGAATAAAAACATTAAAGCTCAGACTGGAACAAAAACGTCAAATTATCAAAGCAAATATTTTTCAGATTACTAGGTTTTTATTTGAAAATTAAAAATTTCATTATTTTAATTTTCACTCTGATTCAAGACTGGATCTGCTTTTTTATCTAATAGAAGAAAAAATACTGTGGTTTTTATCTAGCGATATTATCCAAATCATTTTTTAAATGTTTTTCTGTAATTAGGCATCATAGAAATCAACTCTTTTCTGACACCGCTTCTTTTTTCAAACCTGATTTTAGTTTTTTGATAGTCACTATGAATTCCTTGTCCATTGAGTCACGGGATATTTTAGCTTTTACCTAGAAGCACACACTGTATGTCCTTGCCCTTACTAACACAGTTCCACTGTGTTTTGTAAGTGAACATTTCAACCACTGAAGACAATATAACTCAACCCACAACTAATATAACTTTACAAACAGTATACAGGCCATGCTGTACACTGTATTTTCATGGTAACATTCATGTGAAAGTCCCTACCTTTTCCTCCCACACAAGTAGTATACTGTGCAGTGGAGCCATGACTCCAATTATTGTAGGAGGAAACCAAGTTACTCACCTCTCAAAAAAGATTAATTTGTTCATAACTTATTGGTTTACTATATTTTCCTCTCATTTTTCAGTAGAACCAGATATGTGAATCAAAAGCTTACAGCTCTCTGCTTTGCTTAATGCTCTGCAAGGAATGCCCTGCTTGCCTTTGTCAATTTACTGCATATTTTAGAAAACTTCTCTTTTTTAAAATAATTAAGAAAGAAAAATGGTCCCAACTGAACATGATGACACGTCTCCGATTGAGTTTATCTCCAAGCAGCTTGCATAATTACTTTCCTTCGAGTTCTTAGAGTATTTTAGAATGGAATGGATCATTTGAAATATGTGTCTATCGATAGGCCTTGAACCTCCAAGATGAACCAGGTGAGAGAAGAGAGGGCTTAGCACCTCACTGAATAAGGCTGCATTAATAAAATTGAGTTATTCAAACCATTTGTTTTCACTTAGCCATATATTCTTGATGTTGCAATCACTGTTATGTATCATCAGTTATTAAGAGGAGAACAGAATAGACAGTATTTCTATTTCCCTGCCACTGAGTATAAGTGTGCTTCTAATCCCATAGCTACCTGAAACAGCTAATGTTTTCTCTGTATAGATGCTCTGGCTTCATTTTTTGAGGGTGGGAGTTTTAGGGTTTTTCTCTCCCTGAAGAGTTATTGCTGGTTTACAGCCAGTGCATGGGGGAATCTGTGACCTTTAACTGATGTGAAATGTGAAGAAAATGGTGTTGTACCCCATATCAATGTGTAGCAGAAAGCTCACCTTCATCATCTAATGTTCAGACTTTCTGTGGATAAAGTAAATGAAAGCAGATGTCTGGATTTCACTAACGTGGTATTAGCAGCATTTTGGTTATTTTCATTGCAATAGTTGCAGGAGGATGCCTCGTTGAAAGCCCAGTGATATTAGCTGTTCTAAATCCTTAGAGTGGGAGACCAAAAATACACTAACTACACCATAATCTCCAAAGACAAACAAATGTGAGTTTAGCCCCTACAGATTGGTGATTTGGGCATCCTGTTGAGAAATTCCATTATCCGCACTGGTATTCTCTAGGCAACTAGAGAATGGCTAAATATTACACTAGATTTATAGATAATGTACCATCTACATCTCCTTGGTTTTTTGTGAACTATTCTGGAACTAATCTTGGAAAAATCAGAAGAGATTCTATAAAAAACCCACAAGATTCAACCTCCGCCTCTTAAATGCCAGTTCACTGTCCTATCAAATAGAGGCATAAAATAGCTTAATACATTTTTTAATTCTACCATATGTCTATTTAAACTGCAGAGATAGCCGTGCCATGTGATATAAATCTCAAGTGAAGGCACAAATAGCAGTCCAGTTTATAATGAAATATGCCATAAAGGGCTTGCATCTCACGACCAATGAGCTCAGATGCAGACATCTACTTCTGCGCAATTGAATTCCATCTCCACATAGGTTCAAGGAGAAAATTTAAACTTATTCTATCCAGTTAAAAATTAAAACGTGTTCTTGCAGTAATGGGAAGTATTATTAATAGATGAAGCAACTATCAGAATCTCCCTTTATTTCATCAATTCGGTTGTGAGATTGCCTAATCTAAAAGCTACCTCAGAGCTTGCATATTCTGAAAAGCTCTTAAGAAACAAGTTTCTTCATCCTGTTACTGAAAAGAGCAACTCCACAGTCTGGAGCTGAGGTTCTGAGCACTTTTTCCTTTTCTAATTTAGTTAAAACGCAGCCCCCCTTTCACAGATTGTGTCTCTCCTGTTAATAATTTAAAATGCCTGGCCCCTCTCTCCAATTTAATGTTACTCACCATCTATAAAATGTGTACAGCAATATTGACCCTAGTTTTACTGTGAATATTAAGAAAAAAAATCTTAATATGTAGGTGTGCTAATTCTTAGCACATCTACATTCTCAAAAAAGTGCTTGAATATATGTGAATGAAACAGAAAGGAGAGCTAGTGGATCCAGTGGTTAAGAGCCATCATTTACTAGACTCTCAGAGGAAGGATTTTGTAATCCAGAGCAGGCTTTCTTTTAGGTGTAGACATCTTGTTCTGAACCTATCTAACTAAATCATCCTTCCCCTTTCCTTCACCTAAACCCATTATCATCTGTCTTTCTTAATCTATAGAGTGCTGTGTAACTGTCAAATTCCTTCTACCTTCACGTTACACCAAGGAAACACTCTGCCTTCAATGTCTCTCCCCTTGGCTGCCAGTCCTTTCAGGTGGAATTCCTTGTTGTATGTTCACTCCTCTTTTGATCCCTTCTGCAAAGGTCAAAAGAATCATCTGGCTTCACAAAGTCCACACAGATTAGTATAAAAAAACTCAACTATCTTTCACAGTCGGTTACCTTCCACACCATCATAGGTTTTTATTTCTTTTAAAAGAGAATATCGCTAACATGCCATGGTGTCTCTCCATGACAGTACAAGAAAAGCCTAAAGCGTGCAACCCACTGGGCTGACGAGCGGCAGCACGTTCCCCGTTGTTCACTAGCCTGCTCTGCTCAGGACACTAACTCTGCCTGTGAAGTGTGCCACTGCACACGCTCTGCTGGACACAGAGAGAAGAGGACACCACATTCAGGCGCCATGCCCACTGTGCTATGAAAGCCTTCAGTTGATCTTCTCTGTCACTTTTCATTTCTGCAGCTTTAAATGGGTCAGTATCATCAGTAAGCTTTGTCATACCCCAAGTATGTTTTGCCATTTCTGCCTTTCCTCAGTTATTTGTGGATGGATATTTATGCAGACCATGAAAGAGATACTTTCTTGTGACCTCTCACACTAAGAGACTGGAAGAACTGAAAACTGGAAATTTATTTCAACTTCTAATCTTTTAAACATTATTTATCTAGCAGATAGCTGTCATCATCCTGTATCTTCTTTAAATGCATTTGGTGAGGGAATTTTTGGAAATCCCACTGTATCTGCCCAAGATCCCGTGTTGTTTGTGATTCCTGTAGAAGACTGATAGATTTCCAGCCTGTCCAGCCCTGACACCAGATGCTGTTCTCTGCAGTTCCACAGATCTTGCCCAGTCTTCTTCTCTCATATTTGCATATTCCTCTTGCATAATTAATGGTTAAATATTTGTGGTGGTTCAAGCCGACCAACCGGGCCAACTACAAAGAACCACGAGGTCGCTCGCTCACTCTTCCCTCCCACCCCCCTCACATCTCCACAGGGATGTGGAGGGAGAGGAATCAACCAAAAAGGCTCAAGGACTGAGATTAAGGACAGGAAGCGTAATAATCTATTACTTAAGATGACAGGGGGAAAAAAACAACAGAGAGACCTGGGAAGAAAAACACGACTAGATACAGGCCACCACTGGACTCTGCCCCATTGACTACAACTCTCTGACAGAATTCTTCCCTTCAACCAGTTAGCGACCCACCTTACTACTTGGACATCTAGACCACACTTCTGCCATCTCAACCAGGGAGAGTTCTGCTCCAGCAGCCTTCTCCCCCTCTTTGTGCTCTGTGACTCTTCTCCCTCTCTTTCTTCCTGGGACTCCATTCCTTTTTTCTCTCTCACCTCTCCCTCCTCCAGCAGAAAAACTCCCCAAGACAAAGACACAAAGTTAGGACAGATCAAGACAAGACAAAACCCAAAAGAGAAAGAGATCAGTGGGGTTGCTTCTTAGATATCTTTACGGCAAAAGCACTGATTGGCCTCGCCCTGGCCAGAGGTGAGTCCAGATCCTGCCTGGGGGTGGTGGAGGCTCTCGAAGTTTCACAAGAGTCATCCCACACAGCTCTACCCCTGCTTCCCAAAAACCCTGCCAGATTCAAACCCATGACAATATTTAATCCTTGAATCCTTTTAGGGATCTAAGGTGAATACGGTAACACCTTGGTTATGTGTGAGCAGCAGTTCATTTGTTGTTCTGTTTGAAATGTCTTCTACAGATGTTTTGATATGATTCAGGTTTTTGAGCCTTCCCCCATAGGGATGGTTTCCTCTGTGCAAAACAAACTGTTTCAGCTCCTCCATGACAAACACAAATTTCAAGAGTCCATTTATTTGTTTGATTCTCTCTAAGATAAATAGTCTGTAAGAACACTGTTTACACTTTGGCCATCTATTAGCCTCACAGCCAATTGCTTCTTGGAAGCTTCCTGCACAAGACATGTTCACAAAGGATTGATTTATTAAATTGCATTTATTTATTAATTCTTAAGCAAGTCATTACTCAGAATATTATTTTTTTATCTTATTGTATTTTTATGTTTAATTTGCTGTATTTTATGTTCTTCTGTCATTCCTTCTTTGGAGAGGGCATCCTTCAGTCTTCACATGAGAATATATCATTCCTGGAATGATATATAGTTATTTTGAATAGTCTTTTTACCTTTCAAGTCACTCCTTACTCACAATGACTTGGATTTTATTGGATTTTATTTTTCCTTCATTGTTTTAACAGGATTTTTTTTTTAAAATGTTATGTGCATTTCCTCTGAGATTCCAAGATGATATTTTTCAGCAAAGCACATCTGTACACATATATCCTTTTGCTGCCCCTTTTAATCTCTTTTAAGCAATATTCCATCTTTATTTCTTTTTATTTGCTAGTTTTGGAAATTAAAAGACTATGAGAGGTTTTGAGGGGGGTTATTCTATTTGCTTCTGGGTTTGTTTTGTTTACTTTCGTTGCTCCTGCAGTAATGTGCCTTATGGTCACTGGTGCAAAGTGGTTCTTGGACAACACTGCTCTGAACCAGGACCTGCACACAAATCAGAACCATTAGTGGTGCATTTCCTCACTAGCTCCATTTGCTGCAGTTGTTAACGTCATGGCTAAAAATCTAGTTTTGGCATCACACTCTAAAGAAAGATTTATTCACATTCTGTGGAGGTAATTAGCATCTTTCATCATCACTCTGCTCCTGTCCTGAGAGACCGTCTGATCTCCTAAGACATGTGACAGTCGAGGTTGAGAGGTACAGGGAAAAGTGAAAGAGTTGCAAGGCATTGCCCAGTTTCCTCTTGGAGCTTCAGTCCACACCGATTCTGTGCTATTTAGTGCAAGTTAGAAGTTAGCATAAATTATGCAGTTTTTCAGATAGTCACCTATGATAAGCTACCTCTATTAATTCTTCATTCATCTTGCCGTATGTACAATCTTTTTTCTAATTCAATCTTCTCATGCTTACACCAGTGAAATTAAGCCCATTCAAAAATCATATGGTGACATGGCATAAAATTTTTAACAAATTCTTCTTTTTCAAGGCTATCTGAGAACACCTGGATCACTAACGGATCCAGTTTCCCACACTGCATGATAATTACACAGACCAAAGATACTCCAATTAAATCAATATAAGGCTGTCACCATTTTTGTAAAAAGAAGTTTCCCACCTTATATATGCCATCTTGAGATCAGCTACTCTGTTAACAACTAACACCAACATGACTTTGCTGATGACAAAAATGTGTCAGACAGAGAATTTGCTTAGCACAAGGAAACAGGAGTGAGCTGTCTCTGTTTTCAGGGACTGCTATTTGATTCATCCAAGGATAGCCACACAAAATACCCATCTTTTCCAAAATATCATGTGCAGATATCCATGTACATTTAATCGAAGCTTGATGCTCCGCGTCAAAGCAGTAGCGAATGAGCAATTCAATAAGAATTGTGGAAGACTCATCCCATTTTACATATTAATTTCTAAAAGATACTTTTGCTGCAGAAAGATTAATTTTAAGAGCAGGAACTCCTAAATCAGTGATGCGATCTACTCTAGGTGATCCTGCTCCTGCATGGGGATTGGACTCGATGATCTTCAGAGGTCCCTTCCAACTCCTGACATTCTGTGATTCTGTGAAATGTATTCTAGTTACCAGAATAAATCTCAATGAATGTAAAACATAGAGAACATTTTACTAAACCACTTTAGGAAAAGATACAGACACCATTTGGTGAATGATGTGCAAAATATTCATGTAGGATTCCTCAAAATGCATTGTTTTGAAACTATTACTCCTGCACACAGCTTTAATTGAGCTATTTTATTAAATTTCTTTTCTACAATGCCTCTTACAACCAAAATACAGATAGATCTCCTGCATGATAGAATTATAGAATAAGCTGGTTTGGAAGGAATCTTTAAAGGTCATGATGTGCTTTGCAATCTCACGTACACATAGCAAATATATAAAGCTGTACTGCTTTTCCTGACTTGTCACACACACACACCTTTTTGCCTTTTTGTAGATCTACTTTTGTTGTATTTATTTTAAAAACATATTTGTTAAAGGCCATTTTATTTAAAATAATAGCACTTCTCAATGTATTCATTTAAATCCTCCTTAAATATAGAAACAAATGAGAGACTCCTGGTTGCAATCAAGGCAGGAAATGTCTTTGCTGATGTGGCATCATATTTATTTCAAAGAAGTGTAAGGATGATCTTGGGAAGTACAGATGAATGTATTTAATACAGTATCACACAAACCATTAAAAAGCTACAATAAACAACAGGATAGTAGGAAAATAAATAAATATGGTATACTGGGGGACAATGCTCTTGTCTGTTTTCTTTTCCCGTACATCTCTGGTTGTAGAATGGCCAAAGTAGCAATATGCTACTCCAACCACAGCAGAGCTAGCAAAGCCTGGTTTCCTACAGATTTGTGTCCTTTGTCTCCGTATCCTCCTCTACTCATTTCCTAATTCCTCCCCCACACCCCATAGCCTAGCTGCTATCTGTGACATCAACTGCCAGAGCTCTCCAGCTGGAGCCACAGGGCTTGCAAAATGGAGCAGTTCACTGCTGAGTTTGGGCCGAAGCACTTCCCTGGGACCATCACTAGAAGAAGCAGAACTGTCTTCCTTGCTACTGCTCTCTTCACATGTGCCCGTGCAAACACTGATCATAGAATCATAGAATGGCCTGGGCTGGAAGGGACCTTAGAGATCATTTTAATCCAGCCTCCCTGTTGCCAAGGATGTCACCTCTCGACTAGATCAGGCAACAAATAGGAACCGAACGGGAATTGAACCTGCGACCTTGGCGTTAGTAGCGCCACGCTCAACTGACTGAGCTAACTGGCCCCCTGATGTATTATTGTCCATTTTTTTTTGTCCATTTCTATATATTTTAGTTCTCTGCTAGTTCAAATGCAAGGTAGGAATGAATGCTTTCAGTGATACTGTCAGTTAATGCCAGCTTAAAATGAATTTGCCTGTCAAAGCAGAGACTCTGTTTAAGCCTCTACCAAAAGTCAACCACCAGTAGTTATGAAATGCATAACTTATCTGAGATCACTACTTCTCCTGTGAAATTTGGTAGTGCTGGATCAATGTAAACATTTAAAAGTTATCAAGAAGAAACTAACAGGTGGTTGAATTGGCAATCACAGCACATAAGCCCACTTCTTTAGGAAACTAAGCTATAAATTACATATATGTGTATGTGTGTGTGTCCATATATATATGCACACAAACATGAAGACACAACTGTCTATATGTCTGTCCATGCATTTCATAATAGGCTGGAAGGCTGTGGCTAGAAGCGGGGAATGTTTCATGGCACACCACGTAGCTGTGGTGCCCAGCCTGTCACTAAGCACAAGTTTGGCTGGATCTGCCTCCTGGGAACCCATCTGAGAGAAGGGACACAGGATCTGAGCATACACTGGGCCCAGAGACTGGCTGGGAACTTCCTGATTCTTTGGCACAGATATAATCTGAAGATTTTTTTCTTACTTAATAAAGAAATTTTTGGAATAATTTTGGTCAGCTGACTAACAATATCAGTGCAGTACCAAATAACTCTGAGGAACTATTGGGGAGATATATACATTCCAGGTACAGTCTCTTGAACAGTACTTGAAACTCTAAATTCCTTCCTTGGTAAGGATATAGCAGAAAAGTATAGATATAGTAAAAAGTATAGACAAAGCTAACGAGAATAATTGGGGGCAGGAGAAAGCTTATATATGGAGTAAGACTGATAAAGATTAGGGCTCTTCAGCTTCAAAGAGAGCCATCTGAAGGTGATGTACAGTAAAGGGCCGTATTTACAGTACTGGAAAGTGTTTTGCTGGCTGTGGTGTATGGGGACATGTCAGACGGAATTCCCACATTCCCTGGTGTAGTAAAACACTCTTGTGGTCACCTCCCATAGCAGGACACGCAATGCAAATGCCAACCAGCTGGCTTCTTCCAGCCTTTTATTCTGTATAATGAGGCAACAGATCAAACCAAAGAAAAGGGTGCCCTTTCTCATACAACACATAGTTACGTTGTGGAATTTGCTTCCTCAAGAAGGGTGGATGCTAAAGCTGTGACAGATTTCAAAGAGCAGCAGATATTTATTTTCCTAAACTTCTGCAAGAAGCAGTGTACTCAGTGACACATACCAAAGGTCTAACTTTGGGATGGCCACTGCCATTTTCCTAGAGCTGTGTTCA
>NW_009735558.1:0-21125 GCF_000703405.1 Apaloderma vittatum | reverse complement strand
GGTTGAACAGGTTACCATCGGTACGACAGCAGGTGTAAATGCCGTTATCTTCATCGAGATCTGCCGTGACCCTTTGGAGCATCATGCTGAAGAAGATTGTGAATAGAGTTGGTGTGAGAACTCAACCTTGTTTCACGCCATTGGTTATTGAGAAGGGCTCAGAGAGTGCATCATTGTATCTGACTTGGCCACACTGATCCTTGTGTAACAGGAAAATTATTCTGAGGAACTTGGGAGGACATCCTAATCGTTCCAAGATCTGCCACAGGCCTTTCCTTCTCACAGTGTCAAAAGCTTTGGTGAGGTCAATGAAAGTTACATCAAGTCCTTGTTCTGTTCCCTACATTTTTTTCTGAGAACAAATACCTGTGGTACTGCTGTTGGCTCTGAAACCACGTTGGCTTTCAGGCAGAAGAAGATCTTCTGAGATAGCTGGTACTAGCCTGTGCTGGCTAATAGCTGCTTCATTGTAGCATCCATAGGAGAGAAGATAGTGAAGCCTTCAAAATTTCTATATACTGTTACTTAGAAATAACCTCAGCTTCTCCTTTTCTCCTTATAACCTCATTTTTGTCCATGCTGCTTCTGCTCTCCCAGACTCCCTCATAATTCCTAGCTACTCTTTTCCCTCAGTGTTAATTGACTTCTTCCATCCTTTGACTCAGCTGGAAGGTAACAGACAAGCAGTCAACTTAACCTTTAAGAAAATGCTGCTAAAAACAGCACCCAATAAATCACCGGCTTGTGTGACATAACATTTTGTAGGAATCTGGACAAAGTTCTAAACATTACACTTTGAAAGATAACTCTGCCTTGGTGAAGGAAGAGTCTGTGCCACCTATTTTCTATCCTTAACCTCAGATAATTTGTAATCATTAAAAAGAAATATGGGTAACTGAGACCTTCAAAAACTCTGGGATGCATATTAATCTGCATTCAAGACAGATTAGGAACTATTTATTTAAAATTAGATGGTGAACCTGGAAAAATGGCCTGTCATTTCTGAAAGAACATTCTTATCAAATCTTATAAAGAGAAATTTCCCATTCTTACAGCTGCCAGCTGTTGCAGAGTGCATTTTGAAGAAGGCCTATATGTGGTGCTGGAAAGGAAAGTAAAGATGGGCTCTGTCATCCACTTTTGCAGCTTGGCCTAGAGCCTGTGCTTTGTGCACAAAACACTTTACACAGGCTTCTTGTTTGCCCACAGAAAAAACCCAGAAATTACAATTTGTTGAGGTTTTATTTCTTCTTTAGCTTACATCACTTACCTTTCTTGTAATGTATAGGCTGCAAGTAGCTTGTCCCCGAGTGAAATTCTTCAGATCTCTTCTCTGTTTTTTTCTTAAATAACTCATCAATTGTCCCATGACTTGTGTTCTCCCAAATGAAGACCAGCAAACCAATTTATTTCACAAACTTTCATAACTAGGTGGTGCAAAAGGGTGTTTAGTGGGTAACCTTATCTGTTGCAATGCTTTCTGAATGAGGACTTACTCTATAAAGCTAATTTTAAGAGTATGATTTTCTTCTAGAAGAAGATCTTGGGCTTGCTAGTACCTGCCCATTTACATTCTGGCAGCTCAAGAGCAAGTTTCATTTACAAACAGATTCGTTTTAAAGCCCTCTTCAAGGAAGCGACATAGATACAATTTTCTAATTTGCAGTTATCCTTTTTTCCTGCTGGCAATATTGAGATCCATACAGAAGCTGTCAAGCAGTTTTTGAAGCAGGAAGGGCTCCAGGCACTACAATGTATGAGTAATCCTTCATTTACATCATAATATTTCCATATGGTAAGGGATATTTCGTCACTACCTGCTAAAGTAGCAACACTCGAGGGTAATCCTGTACACATATTCCTTTTGAAACATCTGTTGAATATTGATTTACAACATATTTGTGAGGCTTCTGACACATTTTGAGATCAGTTATCTTGATAGACTGCAAATTGCATTCTCAACATTAGTATGTAGATAATCTTAAAAATCCCCATCAGGTAATTTCTTGTCTTATGCTGTGTTTTTTATCAATGTCTACCTTCAGAAATAAATGTTGATTATGTAAATGGTTTTGTCTTATAAGTTAATATTTTGATATTGTAAGTGCTTGGTAATGGGTACTTCTTAATACACAACTTACCTAAATTTAAGAAAACATAGCTACACTGGTTTCCTAAAGGCAACTTGTTCATCCAACATGAGGCCTTTGACCTGAACAATGTTATTTTCTTTACCAGTTTTCTTCACAACTAGCTTTTTGGGAGGGGGAACAAGTTTTAAGTTTTTTCTTTATTTCTCTGATCACTTCAGGAAAGGTGCTGAGGTTGCTGAGGCATTGCGTTGAGGTATTATGTGGCCCCGGAGTGTCACAGTCCTTCAGCTGCATTCCACCAGAGATCTGCTGGCAGGCTACTGCAGCATATCAGCTATTCCAGATGCTTTTGTTCTGCCTCAGTGTCTATCACGTGAATCATCTGTCCTAAGTTTATTGTCAGTAGTCCATGAATTCACCCATTTTAGCCAAAAGGGATAGCTCCTCCAATTTATACAACATCTGAAATTCTAGGCTGCGCATTTTCCTTGCTCTGCTGCATATTATGTACAGCCTTCTATGTGTAATATGGTCTTAGTTAAATCATAATTCGGTTTTACTAGAGTAGCACTGTGTGCTTCCTGAATAAAACTGAGAAAGCTGTTTCAGGCTAGAGTAATCATCCATATACTGTTCTCTATTTGGCCTTGCCTGTTTGTTTTTATTCTCCTCCTGTTTGTTTTCATTCTGCTAACCTGTCCTTACACTTTGTGCTACTCCACATTCTACTAAACTTTTATTTCTCTGCACTAGTTACATTTATGCAAAATATCATCCTTCAACTAATTACTTGTGTCCCCAATGTGAAGAATTGCTTTCCTTCTCTTTTCTTGTCTGCCTGCTTTGACATAATGTTTTTTAGGCTATAATTAACCTAGAGATAGGATATTTTCCATTACAGTTTTCTCCATACCTTCACAGGTTTGCCTTTGCATGCTGTTATCACTGCTTTATACTTTTAAATTTTCTTCCGCAAAGATTTTGATGTCTTGTCCCCTTTATCTTTGTGTTTTCTTTGTGTGTCTCTATCAATTATCTTTGTGACTATTCCACTTCTGCTTTGCATGCAGATCTGTCTTTTTCTCTGCTTTGTCATGTGTCAGTAGCTTTTGGAGAAGCTACTGTCAAAGCTGAACATTCTTATTCAGGACCTCACTATTAATTTATGCTGATTTGTTTGCTCTTGTTTACACTAGTCAGTCATTTTCTACAGTTTGTCTGTACAGGAGTACAGGAGTATTTTTTCCCTGGGTTCTTGCTTATTCTTTTCAAGATGCTGTTTTTTACAGAAACATCGTGTAATGAAGAAGCTCTCACAGTTATTCTATGTAGAACCTGCCATCTCTCCACTGCTGACTCGAGAGGCACCTTTGAATGTCAGAGTTAATACTAGAGCTTGCTGCACTTTCCCCAGAATAAACAGACAAGATGTGAAAAGATGTAAGTATGTTGCAAAAACTGTGGTTCATATTCCTTCAGTCACCCCAACAAATTTTCCTTGTGTACAGAGAACTAAATTATGAGGAAAGGAAGAAAGAAAGCATGCAAAGGTCTCCAGGAGACAGAGAAACATGCAGGTGAAAGAGAGACCTGGAAAGAAAATATTCAAAAAATATCCCATGCAATTTCTTCAATACATAACATTGAAGACCCTAAAGTGTAGGTAAATGGCATTCTGGTGTAAAAAGTGTAAGAGTTGGGTAGAAGATGGATAAGAGAACTCACATCATCACCCGGTAACCGTATTTCTCACCTTTCTGGGAAGAAAACATCTCTCAGTGCCATGAGTATAATGTTTGTGTTGCCTCAAGTCAGCACATTGGTTGTCAATGAGAGGTACCAAGACTGAAAAGGGAACAGTGAGGAACAAATCAAAGATTGCATAAGGCTAATATCTGCCTGATTTTTTGATATGAAAGTGGGTCTTCCTGCAGACTTTGATTTGACTTGGACACAGCAGAAAGAATGGAGATCCTTATCTTTTCTCCTAATCAAGTGAAAAATACAGTAATATCTGAACGCAGTTTTATCTGTCAATGCTTACATTACCTACCTTTGAACTAAACGTAGCAATGTTTGCAGCTGGTATACTGCCAGTCCTTTATTTAGAAAGATTATATTACTTTGCCAAAAGCTTAGCTGACTGTTAGCCAGTCAGACAATTCTGTGGTCTATAAAAATGATAGAAAAAGAAAGAGATGTATGAACTTCCTTCTCACTGAGTATTTTTTCGTATCAGGATTAAGTGAGAGAGGGAGTCAAAGAGAGTGGGCCCATTCCAGAATTATTCCTTTGCTTTGCTTTTCTGTTGTTCTAGTTTGTAGCCAGTGTGTTATCTTTATGACTTTAACATCACTCCATCATCATCAAAAGCAAGTGAATAAGAGCTGAAGCTGGCCAATGGAAGTTCATCTTTTGAAAGGAGAGGTAGCTGTATGCTATACATGGAAGTAATGCCTGTTTTCAAACACAAAGAACCCTCTGGATCAGAGATGCCAAATGCAAGTCCAGGTGTCAATGGTCTTGAAAGCTCATTCTCCTGAATACCTTTGCCAGTAATACAGTGATCTTAAGCAGCATAGATCACATTAAAAGCCTTTCTGAATTGTTCTATACAGTGAAAAGCGAATATCTCAGCCAGTGTTGCCCTCATTCAAGTTATATTGCCATTTTCAGATATTTAAGTAACACATTTGCCCTGTGATGTAAGTTTAAGGACTAAGCAGTGCCTTTATACTGATGACCAAATTGTTCATAGCCAAAGTGGTATTCAGGCATCACTTATTATTACCAGATATAAATGGACAGACAATGACTGTAAATACTCTGGAGGTCTATTTTTTACAGAAGACCACATTTGCATATAACATTTCTATATTCTTTTTAAGAAAAGGGCCAAACAAGAGAAGACAGAACCACCCAGAGACATCACAGTAAACAATTCAACTCCTCTAAAAGTTGCCAGTTCTCAAACTTTCCTCCTCTGTGACCCTAATGGAGCTTTCTCAAGGAAGTAAAAATTGATTTCTAGATATGGAATTTGATGGCATTTGGAGTGTCAGAGGAGAAGTGACTGTGAAAGAAAGATAAAACCTGACTTCTTTTCTGTTTTTCAGCATGCTTTACCGAATTTTCTTATATTACAGTACTCATGACAGAAATCACAGTAAATTAGTTTTTACTGAATATTACTATGTCTTACTGTATTTAAGCAATTTGTATTTATCTTTGCACATTCAGATTGTAAATGCAAATGAAGATTCATACACATTATTTATACAAAATCTAGTTAGCATTAATAATTAGAATACCTTTTAGAATTAAAAGGACAAATGACCTTGATTTGTTCTTTGTCTTGTGTGGGTTCTGATTTTGTTGAAACAATTCTGTACCTGCAATTTAAGTTAATTTTTCTGACAAATCATAAACCAAGAAAAGTTAATTAAACTCCAGGTAGAAATAATTGTGGGCAGCAGTGGCAGCAGTACCCCTGCAAGAAGAAAGTAAGAACAAAAAAATTAAAGCTTTACTTTTAAACTTTTTAAACTCCTGATGCTTTTCTTGCAGTTCCTAGAATATTTTGGCAGCCTTGAAGGTATTAGCATTTGGAATAGATTTTCTTTGAAGGAAAAAAAAAAGTCTTTCTTAATAAGAAATTAATTACACCACAAGGAAAAGGGGCCCTAATTCTTCAGTCTAAAGAGAACTAAACTTTGAAATGGTTTTGTGGCTACTGGCATTCTGCCACTGTTGTCCTTTCAGAAGTTTTAAAAAGTATCCTTGAAAATTGAAAGGAAACCCTTTTAAGCTATCTGAAACTCAAAAGAACCAAAGAGTACTGAATATTCAGTGCAGTGTCAGCCCCTCTAGGGTTAATGACAATCAGTGGCTGGTATCTGGTGACAAGTAAGGTATCAGAGACCAATACTGAGTCCTGTACTCCTCGACATCTTCATCAGTGATTTGGATAATAAGACAGAGGACAAATTTTAGAGAGGGTATACTCAATAAGGGGTGATTGATTGTCAATATAAGGTTGAACTTCCACTCAGAATGACATGGACCAACATGGGGAGTGGGCCAACTCATGGATTTCAAGAAGGTGCTCATGCTTCTGGACCAGGTGTGGGGTAACCTCACACATCAATCAGTGCAGGCTGAGGGCAGCACCCTGCTGACACCACTGTGAACACAACTTTAAATATAAGTCAACAAAAAGTGTGTTCTTATTCCGTAAGGTGAATGTCTTACTGAACTGCATAAGATTAAGGGTAGCAAGCAAGCTGAAAGAAGTTACCATCCTGTTCTATTCAGGAGTGGTGTGGAGAAGCTGAACAAGGTCCAGTGGAAAGCACTACTTAAGTGATCTGCACCATGAGGGAAGAAGCTGAAAGAGGTGGACAGTCATGATATGGTGACAAGAAGGACTAATGATACTCCCAATAAAAACCTACATCTACTTGAAAGGAATCACAAGGATGATGGTGAGCAGATGCAAGTGGTGAGTGAGTCAACAAATAGAGGAACACTGCTGGATCTTATACTCACTAATAAGGAAGATCTAGTTGAAGCAGTGAAGGCTGAGGGAAGCCTTGGCTGCGGTAACCATGAAATGGTGGGCTTTAGGATCTTGTACAGTAGGAATAGAATACCCAGCAGGATCACAGCACTGGACTTCAGAAGGGCAAACTTTGGACTTTTCAAGCAGTTGCTAGGGGAAATCCCATGGGATAGGGTACTAGAAGGTAAAGGGGCCCAAGAGAGTTGGTCAGTATTCAAGGACCGCTTCTTCCAGGCTCAAAATCAGTGCATCTCAACAGGTAGGGATTCAAGAAAGAGAGCCGGGAGACCTTCATGGTTAACCAGGGAACTGCTGGGCAGACTCAAGTGGAAGAAGAAAGTCTATAGATCATGGAAGGAGGGGCTGGCCACTTGGGTGGCATATAAGACTGTAATCAGAGGATGTAGGGACACAACTTGCAAGGGCGGTCAAGGACAACAGAAAGGGCTTCTTCAAATACACTGCGGATAAAACCAACACTAGAGGCAATGTAGGCCCACTGGTGAATGAGGTGGCTGCCCTGGTGACAGAGGATACAGAGAAGGTAGAGTTACTGAATGCCTTCTTTGCCTCTATCTATACTGCTGGAAACTGTCCTCAGGAGCTCCAGGGCCCTGAGGCCCTGAGGAAGTCAGGATAAAGAAGGAGTTTGCCGTGGTTGATGAGGACAAGGTCAGGAATCAGTTAGGCAATCTGAACATTCACAAACCCACGGGCCTTGATGGGATGTACCTGCGGGTGCTGAGGGAGATGGTGGAAGTCATTGCTAGGCTACTCTCCATCATCTTTGGCAATTTTTGGGCAACAAGAGAGGTCCCTGAGGATTGGAGGAAAGCGAATGTCACTCCAGTCTTCAGAAAGGACAAGAAGGAAGACACAAGTGACTACAGATCTATCAGCTTCACCTCCATCCCAGGAGATGTCATGGAACAAGTTATCCTCAGTGCTGTCTTGAGGCATATCAAGCATAAGAGGGACACTAAGAGCAGTCAGCATGTTTTTTTTCCAAGGGGAAGTCATGTTTGACCAACCTGATAGCCTTTTATAAAGAAATAAGCAGGTGGATAGATGATAGCCATGCAGTGGATGTGGTTTATCTGGATTTCAGTAAAGCATTTGACACCATCTCCTACAATATCCACATGGCTAAACTGAGGAAATTTGGTCTGGATGAGCAGGTAGGGAGGTGGATTGTGAACTGGTTGAAGGAAAGAAGTCAGAGAGCTGTGGTCAATGGGACAGAGTCTAGTTGGAGGCCTGTATCTAGTGGAGTCATTCAGGGGTCAGTACTGGGACTACTACTATTAAGCATATTCATCAACAATCTGGAGGAAGGAACAGAGAGTACTGACAGCAAGTTTGCTGATGACACAACATTGGGAGGAGAGGCTGACACACCAGAAGGCTGTGCTGCCATCCAGTGAGACCTAGACTGGCTGGAGAGTTGGGCAGGGAGAAATTGTATGAAATACAACAAGGGCAAATGTGGAGTCTTGCATCTGGGGAAGAATAACCCCATGTGCCAGTAGAGGTTGGTGACTGACCTGTTGGAGAGCAGCGTAGGGGAAAGGGGCCTGGTGGACAGCAGGATGACCACGAACCAGCAATGTGCCCTCGTGGCCAAGAAGGCTGATGACATCCTGGAGTGTATTAGAAGGGGTGTGGCTATTATGTCAAGGGAGATTCTCCTCCCCCTCTACTCTGCCCTGGTGAGGCCGCATCTGGAATATTGTGTCCAGTTCTGGGCCCCTCAGCTCAAGAGAGACAGGGAACTGCTGGAGAGAGTCCAGCACAGAGCCACAAAGATGATGAAGGGACTGGAACATCTCCCTTATGAGGAAAGGCTGAAGGAGCTGGGTCTCTATAGCTTGGAAGAGACTGAAGGGTGACCTCATGAATGTTTATAAATACCTAAAGGGGCAGTGTCAGGAGGACGAAGTCAGGCTCTCCTCAGTAATATCTAATGACAGGACAAGGGGCAATGGGTGCAAGCTGGAGCATAGGAGGTTCCACAAAAATATTAGGAAAAACTTTTTCCCTGTGAGGGTGACAGAGCACTGGCACAGGCTGCCCAGGGAGGTTGTGGAGTCTCCTTCTCTAGTGACTTTACACACACATCTGGACACGTTCATGTGTGACCTACTGTAGGTGATGCTGCTCTGGCGAGGGGGCTGGACTAGATGATCTTTGGAGGTCCCTTCCTACCCCTAACATTCTGTGATTCTGTGATTTTATGATTCTGTGATAATTCTGTTTCAAGAGAAAGGCTAGACTATATGAAATGCAGAGATTCTTTTCAACCAACAAGATTATGCAAAAAATAGAATAGTTACTGCTGTGTAAGAAGAGATGCATTAGGAGTTCTAAAAAGCTCCTTTAATTACTGATTTTTGAACTATATGTTTTAAAAGTACGTAATTTTTGGGAAATATCATTTAAACATGAAAATCTGACTTAATCACAATTCATACATATCGTAGAAGCTCTGATTTTTTATACTTGTCCAAGAAGTATTTGCCCTCTAGATAGTAATTATACAGTCTCAATAAGCAAGCGAATGAAATAAAGCATTTTTGACAATGTTCTTTTGAAAACTCTTCAACAAGGCTTCAAGAATGTATTTTTGTAATGCCATTTTTTGGCCTGGTTTTTGCTCGAGGCTTGATTGTGTGATAAATGACAGCTTGCAGAGACGCATAACTACCAGTGATTTTGAAAGCTCCATTTAGTTCTCATTATATACTGTGTGCATCGCTTTGGTTTTATTGGACTTTTCAGGAAAGGGCTACACCATCATTCTTTATTTCTAAATAAAAATGGAAAGCTGTAAATCTCTATACAGAATGACAGCTTACAAAACATGTTCACTTCTTCAATTCACTTGGCAAGTACACATTTCAAAGTTGAAAAAGTAAGAGAAGCAGCAGGTCAAATCCCTAGCACTTTTGATTATCTTTCATCCTGGAGAGGTAGGCAGGGAGGAGATTTAAATCCCTAAACAAGTACTTTAGCACTCTTATGCAGCTTTATTATCATAAGTTTGCATTGGTAGCCTCAACAAGAAAAAGCTTATTCAAACTCATATAATTTCATGCTGGAAGAAATAAAACACAGTCTTTCAGTATTGGTGCATTATCTGAAATGCAAATGCAGTGATAAAAAAGTACCATTGCTCCTCTGACTTAAGCCTATTAGTTGTAATTTGGGGGCTTGAAAGGTGATTTCAATTAGAATGAGAAAATTGCAGACATCAGTCAAACGCAAAATTTCATGTAATTTTATTTGCTTTAAAAAACATACAAAGTACAATTTCCCCAAACACAGCATGAATAGAAAGCAAGCAGGTCTATAGCTCTGAATTCTCCACATTTGCTCCTCAAACTAACACCTCCTACAAAGCCCCATCTCTTTATGTCCCCAGTGTTTCCCAGGTTTCTGTGTCCAGTGCATGCACATTTCCGACTGACATGTGATCAGACACATGGTCATATTGCCCTGCAACATAATTCCTCACAGAGAGCTCCTTCTTCCCCAGTCTCATCACCAGATGATTTTATGGTGTGAAGTGACTTCATTATTTCTTTTTTTTAAGCCTTCAGGGACCTGTTTGGCATACCTAAGGTTTAATTAAGGCTATGATATTCTTTACAGTCAAGATATAGCAGCTGGTAACCATCAACTCCTTTTTAGAAAAAAAAAACCAAAAAACCCTGAACCACATTTTAAATGAAATGACTGCTGTTGCAAATTGTTACTGCAGACTGGTGAGGTCTTTTCATGATGATATATTGTTACAAGGCACGGCTCATTGACACATGGACATAAAAACAGGATGCATCTTTTAATGTCTTTAGAATTTTAAAAAGCCCAGTGGGCCTTCAATGGGATCTTCTTTCTTAAAGATGGACCTGGGAGAAGTTTTATAAGAGCAGCTTTCCAGGGTTATGTTCTGCCCCTTTTCACATTGTAATTTCATTATTTGCTAATATGATAGGCCTGTGCTTAGACCCTTTCCTTTAGTCTCATGTATTTTCCTCTGATCAGTCAGAATACATATCCTCATTTACTGCTGCTATTACTATTTCTTTTTTGTTATTACACTTTTATAATTTTTCTGATAAAACTTTGTTTTTATTTCCTGATGTAAGACTATTTTTATTATGAATAACCATTTAATTAATACTTTTCCTTTGAAGCTAATGATTCAGCTGAAAAAAAAAACCAAACTGGAGAATCCAAATTTAGAAAACTCATGTTATAAAACTGGCAAAATAACCTCAGAAATATTCATTCTTTTTTTGTATGTGATCTATTCTAAGTTAACTAAATGAAGTACAGCAGCTGAGCTTTGCTAATACAATACTTACACATCCAAAGACACAGCAGAAATTAAAATTTTATTCAGAACCCTTAAGCTAGTTTGTTTGTGGTGGAGAGCAGGGGAAACTGACATTTTAAGAGGTTGTTATTTACTAAGAACGACCTCTTAACTTCAGGACGTATTTAGAGTAGTCATAGAAGTTGCTTGAGACTAGCACAGAAGGAAAGAAAAACCTAATTGTTTAATCATATATTGAGGAAATGATTATGAAGCGGTCTTTCCTCGATCCTCAGAGCAGGACCTACAGGAGCCACAGCTGATTTCTGAAGACCAAAGTGACCACTGAAACTTGCATTAGCTTCCTGTAATCTGTCTCTTCTAAAATGGCTGGAAATTGTCAGCTCACTCATTAACCTGATCATTTTATCCAAATTCCTCAAAATCAAGTTCAGTTCATGGCCTGAAAAAATTTACATCGACTAGAAATCAGTAAATATTTTGAGGAATTTGGCCATCTCTATAAATTTTATATTGCAGAAAGCCTGCTGAAATATGTCTAGAGAAATTCAAGAATGACAATCCTTGGAGAGTCATGTAAAGATCTCACTGTAAAACATAAGTTCTATACAATTGAACTAAAAAAAAAAGTCTGTAATTTCTCTAGATTTTGCTTTGAAGAACCACTAGAAAAAGAAAATAAAACAGGATTGTCACTTATCTCAAGAAGGAATTCAAGAGATATTTCAGTCAAAAAAATGGGATGATAAAATGCCTTCATAAATTGATCTTGCAGACCTAAATAAGGTTTGAGAGTGAAAAAAATAATGAAATGTGATAAAACTACTTCCTTCCCTCACTTCCCTCCTTCCCTTCAGAGATTTCTGAACATACTTACATTGTTTTACATCATCTAGATCTCTTGGCTGATTTTTCATACTCAAGGAAATCAGACTTAGGGCATAGTTTAGTTGGTTAATTTGTCTACAACACACAAATTTGACTGCAGTTTGTCAATACATTGTAAAGTTATTGAGTGATAACTTTTAAACCACATTCTTAATTTTCTGCAATTCTATAAAAATAGGGAGCTGGGAAATAAAAATCCAGTCTTCTCCCCTTGATTAGCTTGAAGGAGAAGCAGAAAAACAAGCTCATGGACAAAAGCAAGAGAAAAGGAGGAAGCACATGTTCTGCTTACAGAACACCTTTCTATGCCACAACTGCAAGAACATAAATCATAAACTTTTCAAGGAACCAGATAAATAGATGTGGAAACATTAAAGGGAACCAGGGGGAATGTCTTACACCAAGTTGCTTTAGGACAATAATTTCAAGGGCTTTGTTTCCAAAGATATTTTTAACAAATCCTTCCAACATCTATCTCCACAAGACTCAAGATTGCTGCCCAGTATAAGTTTTGAATTTAGAAAAACAACTAGAATATACCCATTTACAAGCCAGGAATCATACAAACAGAACTAATAATTAATTGTTGGCATATTAGGGTAACCAAGAGCCTTTAGGACTCTGAGCCTCTGAGTTGCACTTTCAGTGAAGAATGGCAAGTGTTTTGTTAGGATTTCCTACAAAATTTTCCCCAGAACAACCACAGACAGATAATATTAGTGATATTAGTGTGCTCCTGAAATAGCACCCAAGAGAAAAGAGACTATACGCTCACTATTTTCTTTTATTGTTGACCTTGCACAGACGCAATACTAAGACTTTCTTTTAGAACACTTATTTCTGCTTTCCCAAGTCCATGATTTATAGTCCTTAAAAATAGCTGCCAATAAACTAAATCCCTCAACACACTCCTCTAGGATTAAAGCCTTCATCTATAAAGGGGGAAAAAAATAAAAAAAAACCCCTAAACCGAAGAAAATCCAACCCTCTCTCTTAATTTCGCGAAGCATTCGACTCTTTTTCCTCCTGAAAGACACAGAGAAGGCAAATTTGAAATTGAGCAAACCCTCAGAATTCGTAAAGAAACTGCTGTTCCTCAGTGAGGCAGTCTGGCAACCCAGACTGAAAGAAATAACTATCAGCTATCGAATTCTATACACTGCAGAATGACATGAAGGCACTGGTGTTCTCTCCGTCTTGATGGATTAACTGTCACTTTTCCAGAAGAATAACAACCTAGATATGAAAAGTTTATCCAGGTTGGAATTCCAGGGATTTCTGAGGTGCATTCAGCTCCATGTTTCTCGAATTTAGATAGATGGTTGAACTTGACCTAATCCTATAAATATATAATCTTTTTAATCATTGCTTTTTGTCCACATATACATGTCTAGTGCCCTAAAATATGCCAGTCTAGTGCCAATGTCATGTTTTGACTCTACTTATTTACGCTGTGGTACATAGAATCATAAAATCATAGAATCATAGAATCATAGAGCAGTTTCAGTTGGATGAGACCTTCAGGATTATCGAGTCCAACCTTTGTCCTAGACCTAAGTCATGTCCCTCAGCACAACATCTACCTGTCTCTGAAACACCTCCAGGGATGGCAACTCAACCACCTCCCTGGGCAGCTTGTTCCAATGTCTGACAACCCTTTCAGGGAGAAAAAACATTTTTAAGTATTACTGCCTTCCTCTGACATGCAAAGAGGTTCTAAATACAACCATAGGCCAAGGTAAATACAGACCTCAATGTTCATAAGCCATAATACTTTTCCATTGCACTTGAGACTGATTCCATTGTGATAAAATTGATTGTGACACTCTGGGATGCTTGTTTATATCTTGCTTATGTGAAATATTTCACAAATCTCACTAGTGATTTACTTACAATTACATTATAACTGTATAATTTCTCATATTTTTTTCCTCAAAAGTTTAAGAGTCTGATGGAAAAGCTTAGTATTGCTTATATATCAAGTCTCCTTTCTGAGAGAATAACATGAAAAGACAGGATTTTATTTGGTTTTATAACATTTTCTAGTCATGAATTCAAAAATATTTTATGTTTATAGAAATTGGTGAATGGACATCAATTCAAGACCAGGTTTTATACTTTTTGGAACACATTCCAACAGGAAAAGTGGCACTAATTTCCAGAATACATACCCCTTTTAAAATAACATTTACAATAAACTGTTTTCTAGTCTGAAAATAAGCTAGATGTATAAATAGGATGATAAAACAAGTGTCAGAATAAATACAAATATTTAAAACCTCATTCAATTGTTACATATATGCAAATACAAGAAGGTCCTTTTGGCAGTAATAGGAGTGAGGGTAGTTGTCACAAACTGACTGACTGATCAGAATAAATGTAGTGATAGTCTTCTTTGTCCGATAGTGGATTTCATACTATATGTCACTTACAGAATCATAGGACAGACTGGAAAAGACCCTTGGGATCATTGAGTCCAACAATTAACCCTACTCTACAAAGCTCACCCCTAAACCATATCCCCCAACACCACATCTAAACAACCTTTAAACACATCCAGGGATGGTGACTCAATCACCTCCCTGAGCACCGTCTTCCAATGTGAGATTTCTCTTTCTGTGAAAAATTCTTTCCTAATATCCAGTCTAAACCTACTCTGTTGCAGTTTGAAGTCATTCTCTCTTGTCTAATTGCTAATTACCTGTGAGAAGAGACGAGCATCAACCTTTCTACCATGTCCTTTCAGGTAGTTATAAAGAGTGATGAGGTCTCCCCTTAGCCTCCTCTTCTTCAAACTAAACAGGCCCAGCTCCTTCAGTCGCTCTTCATAAGATTTATTCTCCAGGCCCTTCACCAGCTTCATTGCCCTACTCTGGACTTGCAGGGATCAGTGGAGCAGGTGATCACAAAAGGAGTCATGACAGCTGACAAGATAAATATAAATGAGATTGGGATAGAAAGTAAATTCAGTCTCAGAGCGTTTTTGTAGTGCCAGATTCTTTTGCCCATTCTGTATAATGAACAAACAAATTTAATGTTGTGAATCTGAGTGATATTTCTCATAGTTTAGTTACCAAAAGAAAGTTGGCTTTAGGAAACTATTGAAAAACAAGCCAACTAAAAAAACTACCTCCTGTAAGGTCCAGATGCACTTTGCTTTGAAGTAGTCATCATACCAAGCCTTTCAAATCAGGAGCAGACTGACACAAGTTCCTCTGCTATGGCACAGAGTCCAAAGTGCAGTTCTGCTCATTTAACCTCTGAATCACCCTTGGCAAAAGCCTCTTTCTCTCTCTCTGTACCTACTGTGTGAGCAAATTACAGGGGCCGTGCTCCCACCTTAGGTGTCTCAAGCTGCCATAGCAAGACGAAGCTTGAGTGCTTTGACTCAGACTCTTTCTACCCTTCTGTAATATATATATGTGAATCATATACGTAGTTTAGGGGAGAAAAAACCACAGAACTATAACACAGAAACATAGCTCTCCTGCATGACGATCCACAACACTTTAATTATCATATTATTCTGAGTACACAGCTGTACTGCAGCAAATCCTCTGGCAAAGGAAGAGTAAAGCTACTTAGAGCTCCTATATTATTATGCAATTCAGTAATGTGTTACTTCTGTCAAAACCCAGCAAGACTCTCTAGAGTGTGTTTGTGT
Organism: Apaloderma vittatum; assembly: GCF_000703405.1. Classification (NCBI taxonomy): domain Eukaryota; kingdom Metazoa; phylum Chordata; class Aves; order Trogoniformes; family Trogonidae; genus Apaloderma; species Apaloderma vittatum. The sequence goes on along the minus strand of NW_009735558.1, from coordinate 5,580 downwards.
TAATTTGGGTTCTGTAACACTTTTTTTGTTTGTTTCTTAGATTATTTCCACTGCATAAATAGTTTCAAATCCCTTTTGGGGCCAGACACTTATGTAGTAATTAAAGCCTTTCATATTACCAAGTGGAACACAACACTGAAGTTGAAGCTCAAGGTCCAAAACACTGAATCAAACTGTGTGCTGGTGTTACTCATTGTTTTCTACAGAAATGCTCCTGTTAACAGCAAGAATTAATGTCCCTATGTGTTTTCCATAATTTCCCACTGAAATAATTCAAAATTTGTTTTTCCAAACTACCAATTAACAGCAAGTGTCTCCTACTGGTGTTGTCATACAAACTTTCTAAGGCTTCTCTCCCTGCATCCCAAGTTCATTCTTGGCAGCACATACTGGAAGCTGTTACTTGTTTCGGTTGTGCTAGTCAAAGTGGGAAGAAGTGATACATTGAAGGAAGATGTACTCTTTATTTTAATTTATCTGCACACAATGTGAGGTCATTTTACTTTCTGGGAACCTGTCATGGAATAGAGGGCAAGAGTCCTGAAGCATGTTTGTGACTGTCTCTGCCAGAACCACCCCACATGAGTGCAGCTAAGGAAAGAAACTGCACCCAGCCTATACCCAAACGTCACTGATTTTTCTGGGAAACCTAGCTATGCAACAAAGAGCATCTGCTAACCCTGAGCAGCAGGCCAGCTATAGAGAGTTCTGTCATTACTTATTTAAAACAAACAAGAAAATGTCATTGATGCAAACTTCATTTCAGTAAAATGCTTAAGAAAGTGACAGCTTTGTATGACCTTGGTCTAATCAAACCATGCATAGAAAATTCAACATTGCATAAGCCTTCAAAAGTGTTTAACACAAAGAAGATATGAATACCAAGAAGGATGAAGAATTGTCAAGTGAGTACAAGATAGTATTTGAGAGAGTAATGGTGTGAAACCATCAGTGCAGACTTTGACTGAACATTAGTAAAGTTTTCTTCCTGGCAAAAACTTGTTTAAAAGCTTGTTTAGTCCAGAGTAAAAACCTAAAGAAATATTATAGTTCTTTACTATTAATTAATGAACACTAAAATATGATTTTCCCTTCTCGGTGTTGACCGATAAAATGCACTTTACAGAATTAATAGCTAAAACTTGTCCTGTATTCATTTCTAACCACTCATTCCTGCCTGTGACTCTCTGATGTAGGAAGTGCACTGGCTCATATCCACACTTTGCCTTTTTCTCTCATTGCCTTGTACGAACCCTTCCCCTTTCCCAATTTGAAAGCATGCTGTGATGTCTCAGTGAGATGTGTATTGTTTCTGAAGACCATTATATTAACATGCTCGGCTTCAGGAATACTAACCAGCTGAAGTGTGCTATATAGATTAAAGCACAGCATGCAGATTACTTCCACCCTGGCAGAGGCTATGGGGCACATATTGGGAGGCTATTATACTGACTAAATGCTTGTCTAGACTAGGATAAAAGGCACATTTTATAAACATATGCCTGACAAATTGAAGTTATGTCAACAATAACTAGCAAAAATGCTAATAGCTAAGGCAACAGCTAAGGACCCTGAGATTTATATTACTTTTTTTTGTAATGTGAATGCTCCCCTTTTGCAGGAAATTTAATTAAAACACTATTTGGGGAATTAGGGGACAGCTTTTCTTTGTTTCTATTCTTTGCTTACGATTATGACTGTTCAATGTTTTAAGTGATGCAGAACAAATGTTAATGGTAAATTGCTGGAGTGTGATAATTGATTTCTTTATTAATAAAAGAGATTTAATGCTCCATGGAAAGCTTGATCTAACTCACCATTAGAGATTTTGCTTTCAGAGTCATCTACAGAGCGCAGTTCTTCACCTTGAAGGGTGCTTGTTCCTCTTACTAAGCATAACTGCCTTTGCAAAACTGCTCATCATATGTGGGATGCGATATTTTGGAATTGCTAAGTGTTTAACATTGTCATTAACTTCCTGTGGGATTGTACTCAGCACTTCTAAGAGCCAGTGCCATGGAAAATGAATCTGTTCTGCCATTAAACATGTGGATGATTAAAGTGCAAGGAGACCCACAGCAGGCTTGTGATGAAGAGAAGCAGGGGGCAGGTCTGTCTACTTATGAATGTGCATGCCCTAAGCCCTTGTGGCAGGCATCCCGCGGAGCAGGAGCAGAGAGCATGGTAGAGGACAGGGACAGGATACTGCTGGAGAGCAAATGGTACTGTCAATGACTAGTCACTAAAAGTGTACAACCTAGAGAGATTTGTACGCTCTATCCTAGGTTGTTATTGGATGTTACGAAGAATGCATATCCCACGTATATGTAAACGTCACACGTTTGACAAAAACATGGAAGAGGTAACAAGCATCTATAAAAAGGATGCAGTCACAACCTCCAGAAGGAGAGGGTTTGCTCCACCACTGCCCCCTCAATGCAGGACACCAGGTCTGACCATTCTAAGGGTTATCCACAGCATCTTATTTTCACCAGACAAAAAGTACTGTTTTCTGATTTACTCTTCACTGCATTTTACCTCTGCAGACTCAGCAATTATCTTTTACTATATCTTGTAGTAAATGAATTAAAATTCAAGGCTTCTGTATATGTGCACGTGTGTGTATGTGTGTCCAAAGGATAAATTGATCTGTACTGAAGAGGAGATCTGGAAAAAAACCCTTGTTCTTTCACTTCAGCATAAGCAGCTGCCATGCTTTGTGTAACATTAAAACAGAAAATACACCAAGAAAAAGACTAGGAAAAAAACATTGGTGCTGACAAAAAAGACGAAAAAGAAAAAAAAAACCAAAAAGTGAAATTATTTAAAATTTGGACGCTTTCAGATGGCTTTATTATTTAAAGGTATACTTCCAAGATAACATTAGTACAAGGTAAACCTTCCTCCTGATAAACATTATCACTGCCCCAGCTGAGCTCTGCAGCTCTGCACACACAGTCCTAGTCTGTTGGTTTAAATCACCTCCAGCTAACAAGAGGTGATATGATACTAAATTGGAAAGTGTATAAAAAACGTCTGAGGGCAATTATGAACGCTATTTAAGCAACAGCTTTTCTAGAATACACCAAAGGACTTCCATAAGGATGCTACAGAACTACTCCAGAGGCATAGGTAGGATGCCAGAATGTTTTTAATATGTATTATAATAAGAAATATTTATTCCCTGCTATGTTACTGTTTGCGTAATAATTATTAAATATAGTTTTAGAGCTACTAATGACTCATGTCAAACACACACAAAGAATGTTAAGAATCAAAACTCTAGCTATTGCAATTCAACATATTTTGAATAAATGGAGCCTCAACTGCCATCTGGCTTAGACTTCACTTTACAGTTCTAGCATGGATTCACGATTCGCTTCCCTCATATTATGTAATTCCTTAATATTTCTATAAAGGAGAAGGTGTGTTGCTGTTTTTTGTTTCCATAGACACTTAAGAATACAGTTAGTATTCCAGAAACCTTATTTAACCTCAAATTTTACTGTAATTAAAATAAAAATTTCAAGAAGATGTAAGTTTTGGTTAAATTTTCCAACAAAAAAGAAAATTATTTTAAACTCACATACTCTGTTGTTCAAGGAGAGGAGTGTGAGGCACAGACAGGTACATTAATTTGATGTGACTAAAAGCAAAGGATTAATACAAAAGGGAGGGTATTCACCTTTCATAATTCTCTGTCCTATGGATTCTGATGTTCAGTATCCTGCTAAGTGAAAGCAACAACCTCTGCTTGGCAGCGACACTCATTTGGGTCTCTTTTCTCTAGCCACAGAGGAATTTGCTGTCTTTAAGATCATGTCATACTTAATTAAATTTGATTGAAATTCCTCCATAAGCTCAAAGAAATACTAAGGAGAGCCTGACAGATAGTACAATTGAAAAAAAATAAGGAGACTACATCAATCAAATAATGCCCTTGGAGAAGGCCAAAAATATCAAATAATTTAAAGAAAAATCATTCCTCTTTGTGCTGTGGCAGAAGTGTGGCTGGAACTACATCTCAGTGTTATGAACACCATTATGTCCTACATGGTACCAGGTAATATTTTAAATTAAATAGTGGCAGTTTGCTAAACTCCTTTGAGGGAAAAGACTATTTGATATTTGATATTCTACTGATAGCATTTGATATTCATAGTCTTATATCCATTGAGAGTAGCTTGGGCACTTAGAAATCACATTTTATCATTTATAAAACCAAGTTTTACATCTTGCTGTGTCTTTGTTTTACAAATGAGTGCAAAATATGTTGTAAATAGATCCATATATAACATAAAGATAACCTAAATAACACATACAGAGAAAAAAAAAAATTGCAGTTTGTTATCTAAGTTCAGCATGTACAGACATGTAGTTTCTATAAAATTCACTAGTTATAGAAAATATTTCTCAATAAACTAATCTTTATTCCAAATTAGAGAAGCAGAAAAGGAATGAAAATAGCACAGGAATCTAAATAGAAACTTAGAAAGTAGGAACAGGAGTCAAGCACAATATTATCTTCACAAATTAAATTTCAAGGCAGTTTCATGTCTTCATTTTATCTTGTTATGTTAATGCATACCTGCCCTTATAAGAAGGCTCTGTCTGGTCTTCACCAGACATACAAGCAAGGGAGAAAACTTACCAGCACGAAGAAATGCCAGAATGTAACAGTTCATCCTGAGAACCTTATTCCTGCAGACCTTCAAATTTGTTTTTTGTCTGGTTTCTCCTATTTCATGACACAACTCAAATCATATCAAGAATCTAAAATTGTGACTTACCATTTAAAGTGCTCCCTGAAACAAAGTAGGAGGAATTAGAGAAGAAGAAATGTCAGTTCAATGAGCTGTGAAAGACATAAAAAGTGTCTTCAAGTCCCTGATCCATCAGGCAATATATACAGATGCCAAACCCCAGCTGACTTCAGAGATTCATAAACCTAGACATGTAGGAGAACCCAATATTTTTTTTGTCTGGATTAGTTTTCTTCAAATTTTCTAAATACATGTGAAAAATCAGAAACTCTTCTCGATTTCCTCATTGGGCTGTCATTACTTGCTAGTGATAGAATAGAAAGCTCTAAATCAACCATCTTTGCGGCAAAAGAGATTCTAACTTAAAATCAGCAGGATGCTGCTGAAGTTTCTAAAGATAATTGAGACATATATAGATGCAGATTAGCTTCAACAATATCTCACCTTTTCTTGATCTCAGTAGCCTAGGACTGGATTCTGAAACAGAACTACAAATTCGTGTCACATATGAAGTGCATAAAAACTTTTTTTGCACATTTTTAACATGGGCAGACAAGAATTCATCCATAGCTCTAAACACTATACTACTTAGTAAACATACTATTTGTTCCAAATGCCAGAGAAGGAAACAAAGCAAGGCATATGCTTCTTGATAAGTGTTACCAAAGGGGGAATTTCTGCAGCTACCAGATATACTATATGCAAACAAGTTTACTTAGATCTAATCAGTTCTCTAAAATTGTCCTTGTTTCCTGCAATGCAAAGAGAGGTGGCAAGTTAAAACTAACAGTAATAGTAGTAGTAGTAATAATAATAA
>NW_009735557.1:46231-96573 GCF_000703405.1 Apaloderma vittatum | reverse complement strand
TCACTAAACAGAACTGAGTTTTTAGCTAAACTCAGGACACTTGTGGAAATGAAACTGCATGCAGGTGACCACCTCACTAGCCATCTACATCATTGCCTGTGCTCTCCTCCATCTATTGCAAAGTCAGATATTACTGACATCCTAAAGCAGTATGCATTGGTCAATATATATAGCCATCACATAAACAGTTACCTTCCTCAGAGGGACAGTTCTCCTCCTCTACCACACCCAGCTCCTCTGGTGGCTGCTGAATATGGATTATTGTCTCCTTCAACAGGAGATGTAGTGTCCAAGATCCTGGGAATTGATGACTCCTTCCAGAGTCTTTGGCTCTTTTTCTTGCACCCTTGTCTTGAGTTTTGGATGAAGAAAACCTGGTGTGGTTCTGTCCGCTGGAACATTATAGGCACTTGGCAAAGAGCTCTCATTCTGGGTACCTTTTTTATAGTGTTGCCTGTGAGTGCTCCGTTATGATCCTGGGGCTGTGTGCAGTACCCTGGGTCAGTCTTCCCATAAATACAGAAGGAGACATCTTATGCCTCCCACGTGAGCTACTTCTGTCCCTTCAGTCGCTCAGACAAAAGTGGTAATTTTCATTTCCAAACTCTCCTTTTCATTGCTTTTCAGCACTTCTGTTCAAAGTTACAGCATCTGTTTTCTCTGTGGCTCCTGCATGAACTGTCTTTATGAGCATAATCTCAACCCAAACAAGATTTACTAAAAAGAGAAAGAAAAGGAAATTGAAAAAAAGAAAGAAAAGGTTTAACATTTGACATAAATTTATCTACATTCCTCCTGAGTTAAATTGTTCAGCTGTGTGAAAAAAGAAACACAAACAACTCACCTTCCATGAAAATCAGTCTTCTGTCTATTCAAATCCCCTGTTATCATGAACTTTGTGTCTTTCTCAGCAGTCTTCTCTAGGTAAACATAGAGTAGAAGCTGAATTCATCACTTTCCCTGACAGCTGGCTTATTCAGCTTGTTATCTTAAGTGTGATTAACAGCTGCTACTCAAATGCTCAATTACCTATTTCAGAGATTGTTTTTGCACAGGTTGTAACATCTCAGCAGAGCAAAAGTTATCCAGGCATCAGCTGTATCAAATTTTCCTTCACCACATTTTTCCCTTTGAGTCAGTTTTTCCTGCATTAAAAATATGAACTATAGGCAGATCCATGGACTCAGCTTAACGTTTGTCCAGTCTAAGTCTTGTGGTAAGTTTTTGATGTATTTACAGGAGACAGGTCAGAGTAGGAAAGCCTGAGCTGACCACCTCAAACTTCCTGATATTTGAAATCTGAAATCAAGACAAGGTCTGAAGTAGCACCTAAAAGACAATTACTCTGTCATTCTAACAGACTTCACCTATTCTCAGAATGCCTAAAATACAGGAAATAAAGGGAAGTGACTGAGCGTCCACACAACTGCAATGTGCAAGTGCTGTGATGGTCTGAGCCACATGGAAAGCGTGCGACTGAATGTACTCTTCACCCACAGCCTTCTAAATCGGGTGTGAAGGCAGTGGACTGCTAAAATTAAGATACTTCAGTTAATGATGCTGCCTTGTCCTAGCCTGCCATGAGGTAATAATGCGATTAGGAGAGCCTGTCTGACTAATAAGCAGAGTGTCATTGTGTGCTGTAGGAAGATTTTTCTTGTCGCCTCTCAGAAAACGTAGGCAGCTTTTCTGTGGGGCTGGGCTGTGCAAAACCACATCCTTGTCAAGGCCAGATGGGAGGCAAAGGCTGAGTGCTGACACCTGCCCTGAGAGGTGCTGCCAGGCTGATGGCGATGCTCTCCTTGGTGTCTCTTCCAGAGGGATCAGCCTTATCAACGCTGAGTGTGTGACCACAGCATGGGTTGATGGGGAACTGCATGCCAGGTATTCCTTAATGTCCGTGAAGGGATGTTGCAGGCCTGTTCCCAGCTTGCTGGGTCCAACACAGGGGTGCCTACACAGGCAGAGACAGCACCATTTCGCTCCCTGTGCCTCCTACTGACTATCCAGCTTCCTCTGGAGCATTTTGGTCCTGGTCAGATGCCTTCGGGTATTATGACATTAAAAGGCAGTTCCTCCCAGCCCACTTTAGCCATCTCAGACTTGAATTTCTCCAAGGTAGTTGTTTCATCTCCTTCCATGGAAGCATCTCTGGTGTGACTTTATTCTGTAACCTTACATAAGCATATGTTGAATCTCATTCTGCAGACACCTCTCTCTCATTGTTTGCCTTAGCTAACCCGGACTGGACATGCACTTTCCTGGTGGCTAAAGTCAGGTGAGTGAAGACCCACCATTGGTATTCCAAGGCCTAAATCCCACTGTGGGATTGGCAGCCTTGGGTTAGCACCCCCATTTGTAAAATATGAATTGTAATTTCAAATGTCTTCAAGGTTTTGGGATAACTGCTGCTAAAAAGTGTGTGCTAAAGCCTCCTCTCCTGGGTGGTAAATTCAATTAAGTTGGGCTGAAGACCTGGGTCATAGCTGTCTTCTTTTTTGATAAAAACAGAACTTTTTGTTGCTGAGTCTCAAACGAAAGAAAATGGTATTTGGGTATGTTTGCTCCTTGCTCCGTTTTATTCACTTCCTGGTGTAACTTCTGTGATTATTTCATGCTTCTCAGTGTGCCTGGGACAAGCAGAAACATATGGTGGAAACAGAAGCCCATATTTGTGAAGGGCTGAGGTCTCATCTGTCAGGATGGTTCTACTGATCCAGAGCAAACCTGTTGCTCTTCTAAATGGCTTTGAACTAGGGAGGGTTTAAGAGTGAAAACAAAACACTCCATCCATGCTTCTCCTTATTTTCTTAAAGGATGAGTATCCTTTCACATAGTTCCATTACTTTTACCAAAGCAAGAGCTGGCAGCTATTTTTATGGGGAAAGCTGTACAGCTTGCACAGTATTTTAGTTTTTCAAAGCAGTCTAGGGGATTTCAGACACATATCTTCCATTTGCTTTAATACACCCTCACTTTAATGAAAGATATGTGTCTGAATCCCTCAGGCTGCTTTGGAAGTCTAAAATATAAAGTCTGATCATGTCTCTCCACTGACGTCAATGGGTTTCGGACAGTCCCAACGTGAATGAGGTATCTTTATTGGATGTGCCTGTGAAGGCAGTATCTAAGCCAGTTCACGTTGACCCATTCTTCATTTCAGGGAGACTTTACTAGTCTCACTAGTCCTCACTAATGGCCATGGCCACAGAACAGCAGCATTTTTGAGGCTGCCTGGTGATGAATGATTAAACAGCCACAAATACAGAAAAGTTTTTAGTGAAATCACTATTAGAAGTGGAACAAGGCAGGGTGTAAGGTTGCCTGAAAGACATTCGTTGTGGTTACAAGGGTCAAAGAGGATGTCCAGAAACAGAGGAAGGATTTTGAGATGGTAGCTTAAAGTAAATGCAAAGGCCAAAAATATGGTTTTGCACTCTATTTCTACACAGCTTAATTTGTGGTCTACTTCACCTCCTTCTGAAACATCCAAGCTTAACCTCAGCTAGAAAAAGAGGAGTAGGGGACAATCATGTTCTCAGTGGTGCACAAAAGCATTTCAGAGACCTGTTTGCATTCTCATTCAAACACTTTTAAGGTTATGCTGCCTGTCAGGAAAGATTCTGCAATAAATTAGACCAGCAGGAACTGTTTTCTTTTGCAGATGGGAAGAAGGAAAAAGAAAAAAGGCCATGGGAAACATGAAGTGTTTGTTTTCCTTTGTTTGTGGGATGTGATCCTCTCTCTGGGGTCACTCAACATTTTCCCTGCTGTTTCTAGGGTCCTGGGACAGCAGCAGTGCTGCCTGTTCCTTCTACAGGCAGGAGGACATAGCTTCGATGAATGTCTCATACTCCTGTACGATGCTGGGGTGCACATGGTGTGTTTGGAGCTTGGAGAATACAAGATTTGAATCTTGTGGGTTTGGGAGCCCTGCAGGGAGACAGCAGAGGTGCTCCTTATGTTTGAAGGAATGGGGCAGAGGCTCAACCTGCCCGTGGTTCTGGCTGTGTTCACAGCTGAGAAGTGTTGAGTGAATGAATGTTCAGCTGCCAATTGATAGGTTGAAGAGTTTAATTAACAATTTAATAGCCTAAGTGACCACAGCACTGGGCCTCTTCTTAGCTCCAGAAGGTTGCCGTACTTCAGAGAGGGTAGTTCAGGTTACCTTGGTTTTCTTGCCAGCCCTTTGATAAAACCAAGAGAAGTAGAGTTAACAGCTGTGTATTCTAAGAAGCAGACAAAGCTTCCAAAGCTATCTTGTGGATTATAATCTGCTTTTTTTTTTTTTTTCCCCCCATGAGTTTTCCCCTTCTGGCCAATCAGCCACACTCATCTAGTGGAAATAAATGCAACTGAGACTGAGGCATCATTATCAGTAGGTTTCTGCAGGCTGAAGTCATGGTTTTGTGAATCTAAACTACACAAATGTTCATTTTCAGACTTCTTCTCAGCTCTGGCAATGTATTCTACTGTGAGAAAGTTCCAGGAAACACTTGACAGGTCTGGATGTGTGGTGCAGAACAAAACAACTGCTTTTCTATGAAAAGATTACAATATTTTGAACAGTTGTTGTGGTTCGAAGCTTTCCAGAGGGACTTGCATCAAGGAACTGTACCTACTTGGGCATTTGATATCAAGTTCTTCAGCTGGGAAAAAAAGGATGTCTATCGTAGGAGAAATATCCAACTTGGCACTGTTTTCTTCTGTCTAATTTTCATTCTAACGATTCACAGGCAGATATATTTGGATTTGTGTATGAGTCTATCTATGCACAGATACATACACATTTATATCTATGCTTATACGTACCTCCCACAGACTCTTATTTAAGAATATGAATCCATCTTGTGATTGCAGAAAAACCCTCATATTTTATGTAAAGCAGTGGTAAGCTGTCAGAGAATGGTGTCATAGATTGTTATGACGGCTTAGTTGAAAAATTGACATGTCACAGAGAAGCAACATATCCATCTGAACATGCTGGAAAACTGACAACTTTGTACAATTTCGAAGGAAGTATATAGATATATAAAATCCCACTATAAGACTTCTACCTACTATATTTCTCTATTTACCTATACAATTGTTATATACAAGTCTCATATGTACTCTGGATTAGCAGTGGCAACCTCTGCTTCGTTGACTTTAACAAAGCTGTCCAAATTCATGCCAGTTGATTATGTGTTGTACGAAATGTATAAGATTAGCATCAATGTGTATCTTATTTTTGAGGTACTTATGTTGATATTTCATAATTCAAGCTATCTTTAAAATCTCAGAGGAGGTGTTAGATCCTCTAATTATTCTGAACTGCCTTCAATGCAAGGACAATATCTACCTGTGTGTTTGGCCAACATAATTTGGCTTATAGCTTTGATACTATAGCATCAACAATCTCGATCCTTTCTGAAGATACTAAATTGGATGGCTCAGAAAATTGGTCTTAATCCACGCTTATTTTGTCCCTAGACTGAAAAAAACTGCTGTTAGTAATTAAAGGCTATTGTTACACTTGTTCTGTAGGTAAGTTTGATGTTTGGAACTTTCTCCACAGGTCTTCATACACATCACTAAAATCGTTGTTTTTTTCTTAGCTCCCCCAGAACAGAGATGAAACTATCTTGCCACTGTTTTTCTTATCGTGTTTGTTCCACAGAAAAAAATAAAACACAATGCTTTTCCTTTCTTTCATTTAAATTTCTGTGGCTGTTTAGTCTAAACTGACACACAGAGAAAAGCAATAACATGGATATCAACTGGAAAGAAAACATCCACTCATCAATGCTCCCTTATATTACACTTGCCAGATTTAATTTCAGACTATCCGACTTTTATCCCATCTCAAATATTTCATCTGAAGTTTGTATGATATTAGAAGAAAGAAGAGCCAGAATCTAACATTTATAGACAAAGTATTTTATCCTTTCTTTCTCATCCTTTTTTTTGTTTTCATTAATTTGCTTCCTGTTTTTGGACCAAAGCCATTTCCCAAACAGTTTTGCAGTGAACAACTACTTGAGGACTGAGTCATGTGCCAGCATCTGTGCCAAGTCCCTGGTAGGGCAGGGAGCTTTTGAACCATCCCATTGCTAATCAAACAATCTGGTGACATCCTGCCAACCCTGTCCTTGTCATCTGCTGCTCACTCCGCACACACATTTGATTAGCTCAGCATCAGATTTGCCCTGCTGTGCACAAAGTTCCTTTTGCTTTGCTACCAGCCGAAGGAAACAAGGATGGACTGATTTAAAAAACTTGGCTCCTCTGGCTCATGACGAATATATTCTCAAATTAGTCTTGCAAGTCACTTTTTCCTAACTAGAGCTGACTTGCTACAATAGCCTGTGACATATTTTTATTCTGCATTATATCTTTCTAGCCTGCTGGTCTATTTTTCTATCCCAGGCTCATTTTCCCAGCCTTTTTTTTTTTAGGGTTTCCTTCTGAAAAGGGGAACAGTTTGCCCTTAGGAAAGTGATTAAACAGACAAGCATGTCCCACTGCTTTCAGACCACAGTTACCTGTATTTTTAAAGTTAATCTTATGGTCAAGTACTGAGTTGCAGTAGAGAAAGATCTATCCCAAAACACAAATACTGCTAATGGAAGTATGTAATGGAATTAGTTTTCTGTTCCTCAACACAGAGTAGTAGTGTCTCCTCCTTTGTGTTCAATGGCTCTCAGAGTTTTGGCTATCTCTCCACCTCCTCAGTCTGCAGTTGTTGCTCCCTCCTTGCTTCTCCTTCTCACCACAGAAAACAGAGCCGGAAGAAGATTATGAAAGCAGAAATCCACTTGGACAACTGCGATCAAGGATGAAGAGCTGCTGCTCAAAAAGCATGGCTGGAATCATTCCCACGTGCAGGGAAAGGTCAGTGAGTGTGAACGCCTGTGGAGAGCTTGTCTGTAGGGGTTGATAATTTTCAGTGACATAAGATGTCCCAAGAGTATGTAGCAAAAGGAAAAGTGCCTTGAAAACAAGCAGCTCATTCTCTTTTGCGCTAAGGCCACCCTCTCAAGTTTTGAGAGCACAAACAAGGCTTAAAAAAATATCTTTTGATTACGTTACTATTGAAACAGGTCACATGGGTACTTAACCTCATGGGTCTGGACATCAGGAATCTAAATATTCATGTGGTTGTGGGTAGCAGGCATCAAATCAAGTTTCTGCAGCAATGACTTTTCAATCTAAAAAGGAGGAATTTTTAAAATATGAAAGATCTGAATCTTAGATTTTAAGCCTTCACAATAAATATGTGGATTAAGTATTCTTAGGGATCACGGAGTTAGGCTGCTTTACCCATCCCTGATAGTACCTTAGATAATATAATATGCAATGACTAAGCAAATAACTGTGTGTACTACATCTTTGCACTGGATTGAACCAATGTATATATGCCACTAGTCCACTAGAAATTCAGTAGAGCAGAGACTCTGCTAACATTTACAAGGAATAGAAGTCCCTTCCTGACCATCTCTGTGATTCTTCGTTCGACACTTGCTTCTTGTTGGCTCTCTACAACTTGGGAATCTGCTCTAACCTAGAAAAGTAGGCTAGATACTATACATATGTGTCATAATCGAAAGAGAAAAAAATCTCCAGATGACAATTAATCATGTTCCAGAGGTTCCTCTTTCTGTGGTCAATAGGCATAGCCCAGAGCAAAGCCAGGCTAGATATCCAGCCTGAGGACAGCAGGAGTAGAGTCATCTAACTTTTAGGTGTTCAAGTGAAACATATGCCCTATTCCAACTGCAAATTGCTCAGAGTGTCACTGCATAGGCTTTGCAATGCACTCATTGTACTTTGCAATGCACTCTTTGTGTTTTGGTCAGCCGCCTGTTTTCTCTCAGAGTACTAAATCGCAGGGTAAACTGTTTAACTCCATTTGATTTGAGGCTATGGCAGGAGAAGGACTGTAATACCTGGAAAGTTAAATTAAAATCTTCCTCCCGTGGACTTTAAAATAATTGAGCAAGAGTATTTACAAGGAGATCCAATGAACAGAATTCAATGTGTCTATAATACAGCAGTTACTGGAAAGAACAAGGAAGATAAGAGATTTTCCGTTGAAGTTGAAACCCTTCGAGGACTGTTCTCTTTTGTCTTGGATTGAATCCATATCTTGCAAAGAGATGTTGGTTCAGTTTTTCTTGTTACCTACATCCTTCACAGATGGGAAGGAAAACAAACATAAAACAATATGGAAGAAAAATCCCCCAAATATTTGAAAAGATGGGGATGTCACAGAGAAATCTTGAGCTCAGTCAGCCAGTTTTCCAGCTGCTCTCCTAGGAAAGCTGTGAAGGCCACTGAAGATAGAGAAAAGATAGGCTTAAGGGAGCTCGAGCTGTTCAGCCTGGAGAAGAGGAGGCTGAGGAGTGACCTTATTGCTCTCTGCAACTACTTGAAAGGCAGCTGCAGTGAGACGAGTGTTGGCCTCTTCTCCCTAGTGAATAGCGATAGGACAAGAGGGAATGGGTTCAAGCTGCGCCAGGGGAAGTTTAGGTCGGATATTAGGAAAAACTTCTCCACCGAAAGGGTGGTGAAGCACCTGAATGGGTTGCCAAAGGAGATGGTGCAGTCACCATCCCTGGACATGTTTAAAAAATGGTTGCATGTGGCACTTCAGGAGATGGTTTAGGGTTAGGGCGGTGTAGGGCTATAGGTTGGACTTGATCTTAAAGGTCCTTGCCAACTTTTATGATTCTATGATTCTCTGAAAGGCTTAAACCTACTATAGGATCTACTTCAGCCTGCTGTGATAAGCACAGATGCGCCACTGACATGTTAGGATTTCTTGAGGAGCAGGTCATTCAATGACACATTTTACCATTTTTACTGTTGTTCTGCAACTGTTTTTTAAACTAGATAATTTCATGGATCTGTCATTATAGGCTGTTGTGAGTGCAACAGTTGCATGGGGCAGTCAGTTATTCCAACCCAGGAGAGCCACGATGCCCTTCTGAGGCAGGATAGGATTTCAGGCAGGCAGTAGTCCCTGGGAAATCACTAGAGTTCACTGACCACAAATGGAAAAAAGAGAGCATCTTGCTTTTACTACAGCTGGAAGTGCAGACACATAAAACTGCTGTAAGGCTGGGTAACAGTACAGTCTTCCACACCTGGGAAATGCCAGAGCTCAGTTATGAGCCATTTTACAGCCTTCAAGGCTACTATTCTAAAAGTATTCTTTAGAGTTCAGCTTGATCAAATGCTTCATACCTGGGATCTTTCACAGAAAAAACAGGAAAGAACTGTCATGGCTCAGCTCCAATGTGGATCCAAGCTGTAAATCTTCTGAGGCATAGATATTTTAGAGCATATTAGCTGGAAGCTTTCCAGTGAACAAGCAGTCTTCAATTTGCATGAACATAATTAGGGGTTTGGCTTCATAATTAATTTCTGTGTAACACACTGCACTTATTATCTCTGCAGGTACTCTGTACAACCTCTTAACAATATAGTTGATTTCAAACAATTATAGTAAGCTCCTTTTAGGTCATATAATATGACAATTCCTCCCTGAATGCTGGTGAATCTGTGTCTATGATTGTATTCTCCTACTGTTTTACCTAGTTTTTTATTAGTCCTGAAAGCAGAGATTGCAAATAGCTTTTCATCTGCAGTAGTATACAGAGGATAACACTTATGATGAAGGAAGCTGATAAAAGATTGGGCTTGGAATCTGTATTTGAATCGAAGGTCACTGGTGATTTGCTTTTTTTTCTGAAATCTCGTAATTATTTAGAGCGCAAGACAATGCTTAATGTCAGCTCTATAAATGAAAACATAGAAAGACAAGTACGTATATATGCAGAACAGGCAAGCAGCTTTTAAAAACATCCCACTAGAATAAAAACCTTGAGACTTGTAGTTTCAGTGATTCCACTAGTAATGACAGTGATTGATTTAGCTGAGAACTCAGAGCAGCAAGTCACTGCCATTCGACAGTTTTGTTGTGCATCAGCCAAGCTAGGATTACTCTCTCTCCCCGAGCAAACTGGGCTACCATATGTGATTGCTGCGGTTCCTCAGCAGGCTCAGCTGAGGGCACTCATGAGGATCCACTGCAAGGCAGGAGCAGGCACACTGCCAGGTGCTGAGGATCCACTGACACCAGGTTTTTCTTGTGGCTGAGCCTCAAGCTGCACTCAAGTCACGTCTTTCTCAGAGCACTCTGTTTCCAGGCTCCACCTCACCCATTCTGAGATGACACTGACTGCACAACGTGAGGGATCCCTTTGCTACTGGTTTGCTTGTGTGGTATCATGGTTTCATATTCACCAAAAGGGGAGAATTCCAGGAAAAAACTGTAACTGAAAAATTTGTTCATTTCTAAAGAAAAATTTGGAGGTATTTGAAGCCCACTGAAATCAGTGGGACTCTTCACAGACCTCTGAGATTACTGGGTTTTACGATTTCAACTGCCACTACACATTTGAGTTGTCAGGCATGTTCAGACCAGCTATTCATTTACTGGGAGCTCTCTCTTCCCTTAAAGTGAGTTGGTTAACTCCTGTCTCAGGGAAAATATCAACCTGCCTAAGGTGACCTGTGCATTCTCCTAGGAGGACTCCACCTTGAGTTATGCTTTGGCTCCTTTCAGTACTGCATTTCCTTGCAAGTAATAAAGAGTAATGCCCCTGGAACGAAAATATGGTGTCTTGATTTCTCTGCCTACGATGTGGTATATTCCTGGCAAATGAAAATGCATTGAATACATTGAACAGTATTATAAGCTCATTTTTTTGTAGCCAAAATTTGTTGCAGTGTGGATCATCACGCAGTTCTCCATGTAGCACTGTCTTAAAAGATAACATATTAAAAGGCTATCAAAATTGATGATATCGCATTCAATATTTGAAAATAATTGCCATCACTGGAGACAGCGAGATATTGGATTTCGGCAAATTAATCTTGCAACAATCAAAACCACGTGTCTGTTGAGAACCTAGTTTTACATCTTGATTTATAGAAGCAAATTTCTTTATGAACTTCAAGCTCGCAGTGCTGGCTAAATGTAGAACACAAAAGCTCCATAGAGTAAGGCTAACCTTCCCCCAGCCAGGATCCTGTCTCTGTGGAGGAATGTACCGGTTTGGTGCCTAGCAAGGCAAATACATCATATTTCCACAACTTTGCACATACTGCTTTCCCAGCTTTCAGTTTTGTGTATTTGAGGAGTGTGAGGGGATGACCACAGCTTCCAAGGGATGTTTTTTCTATGCATTTCTCCAGTTCCTTTTTGAAGCCATATATGTTTAGCACCCACTAAAGCATATCCTGCAGCAAGGAGATCCATAACTCTACATTGTGTGAAATAATTTCTTTGCCTTGTTTTAAACCTGTTTCCTGCTAAGAAACTATAAACACCTCCTGCTCTGTGTTTTGTCAGAGCCAAACCTTTCTTACGCTGCTCAAGATTTAACAGACCTCTGTCATGCAGCACCACCTGCCCCTCATTCTTCTGTTTTTCAGACTAGGCACCAGATTATAGAATCATAATCATAGAATCATAGAATGGCCTAAGCTGGAAAGGGACCTTAGAGACCATTTTAATCCAGCCTCCCTGCCACCAGGGACGCCACCTCTTGACTAGATCAGGAAACTTATGGGGACCGAACGGGAATCGAACCCGCGACCTTAGCGTTGTTAGCACTATGCTCAACTGACTGAGCTAACCGGATCAATATACTCCTTTTTCATGTGTGAACTACTTTACATTACCATAAGTGCACTGAAATCCTGTGAAATGACCCAGGTGAAGGTGACTTCAGCTGTAACAAGTACTGAAGGTGGTACATATCCAGAGAATCTTACAAATATTACAAACATAAACCAATAAATTGCCTTTGCTCCCATGTGAACAATTAGCCATGTCTTACGTGTAAGATGAATACGAATGCAAGATATGTGTGTGAATATGAATACGCTGTAGCAGAACCACTGCAGAGTTCAGTGTGACTCTCTTCTGGCTGTGTGACTGTCTCGCAGCTACTGTGACTGCCTAGCTGGGGAGACTAAAGCCATGGGCAGTGCTGCAATCCTGCGTGAACTGTGGGAATAAGGGAATTTTAGCCGTAATAAGGACTGTGTTCACAGCTTCACAGAATGCTGAAGACACACAATCTTGTGGCCATCACTGTGGACATGAGAACTGTCTGTTAGGCTATGGCACCTGCTCTTGAGTTGAGGTCTTCTCAGCTTCTCTTCCCACAGAGACTGAATGAACCTTCCTGGTCTCATCAGGAGCTCCACAGACTCTTTCAATGAGCTGCTCCTTTCTCCTAACATTTCATCTTTCGCTGGCTGTCATTTTACAGACTAGTCTACCTTTGAGTTTCTCCCTCTCCTGAAGTACTATTCTCATGAGACTTCCCTTACAACAGATCCAGCACAAGGAGCAGATACTCCTCTATCTCAGAGTGAACACCTTGTAACAATAAGCAGATTCCACTCTGATTCTTTTCAGTGTAAAATAAAAATATAAAAACATAAAAATAAAGCATGGAAATACTGGATTTAAAATTCTGATGAGACGTTATCCCTTGTAGCTGTGTGTTTTACACTTAAATACCGGTCACTGACGTGCAGCCACTTTTGGTTGAGGGAGTGAGACCCACTCATCCAGAGGGTGATAGAAAGGTGGGATAGAAATTTAGATTAGCAACAGTAAAACAAACTCTCGTCACAGGGAACTATGAAGTGCTGCAGAGCTTTTTATAACAGCACAGAGAATTTTAAACCTTGTTAAGCCTGTCTGTCCTTCAGTCAGTGAACATTTAAGCTGTGTGATATTTGACATGGCTTTCTGTAAACATGTAGAAGATCAGTCAGATGCTTTTGAGGCTGGAGCCTAAAATTCTAGGGGGGTTTAGGCCAGATGTTTAGCCCTATCAGTCATTGACTACTGCTACAGTGACTGAGGAGGTTTACCTCTTTACACTTTGATCAACTACACAAAAAAGAAACTTTCTACTTTTTACACTTGCCATGAAAAAGAAAGTGAGAGGTAGAGAAATGCCTGTGCCTGGGTATTAAAGAAACCCACAGTGAACTTTAAAATGCACTTTTACTGTATAGAACATCTCAAGGAAGTTCTCTAAATCCCATCTCAGTATATGGATAATTCTCTCTCTGGTGTTCATTGCTACGTTACATATTTTTATAGAAGATGATCTCTGGATATACAGATATCAACTATGACTCAAAGGAAATACTGTATAAAAACCTGTAGATTAAACAGCTCTGATTTAATCTGAAAGTATCTCAGGATTTACTGAGCCGCTGAAGAACTGAAAATCTGGTTGCAGATGGAGTTAACTGTCTCAAGACTGCACTCTTGATTACAGCTATCATATGGACTGTTAAGAACGACATCCAGTAAACACACTGCATATATCATTCACCTGGGAAGAGGTTTGATTCAATATCGTACAAAGAAGAAGAAAAAGGTTACATCTAATACCCAACAGAGAAGAAAAAAAATTCCATTAAGAGATTTTTAACAGCAAAAGTCCCCCATTCTAACTTTTCCTGTAGAAAGTATTTTTCCCTTGGGGAAAAAAAAAAAAAGAGTAAGTGAAACTTTTCCTACTTTCTTTAATTGTAGAACAATTCTCTAACAGGTAAAATGCTGAAAAAGTAGAAAATGATGAATAGGATGCTTTTTGAAAGTAACACCATCACTTGTAAGTAACACCAAAGGGACTGTTACTTTAAAAGTGAAAAGCAGCACTTAAACGTGAAGATGCTACTCTCAGTTATTCTGTGTTACAGCTTTTATAATGATTTCTAAGTAGAAAAAACAGTAAAAAAAATGACCTTTTGAAAATGAGCGTATTAGAATATCAGTGTTTTGAGCAAGAAAAAACATGTCTTTTCCTATGAAAACTCATTTCAGCAGATGATTACTACACCTCTGGCAAGTGCATGATGCTATTAGAATAGTACTTTGCACTTGTCAGAAGAGGACCTAGTTCACTTTGCAATATTAATATCATCACTGCTGATCATTCTCCTTTTGAAAAAAATGCCCAAATAGTAGAACTAAACTCTCTATTCTTTGATGGCTCAGCATTGTAGAGGCAAAAAGGCAAAACTGGCAAGAGATCCAATCCAAAGCCCGTTAAAAATCAATGAAAATCTTTGCAATGGACTGCTAGTGTGGGTTACCTCCCCACTGACTATAAATGAAATTAATCTGTCAGGAGGCAATAATACTGTGATATAATTAACTTGCTTAGAAAACAATCACTTTAACTTTCATTAAAAGTGATGAGATTCTTTCAATTACCATGATACGATGTATTTTGTTGTTGTTGGCTTGTTTGCTGTTGGAGAAAAATAATCCTTTTTTGGTTAATTTCCCTTTGGACTGGTGACTGTTGCTGTAATGGAGTCTGACTTGCAGGGTCACACTTGCAAAAGTAGTGATAAATAAGGACATCCATAGAATGGATGCATTTTCTTAGTGAAGCCAGGAGCATGCACGTTTCACCCACAAGTTAATGAGAACTCGATGCAATATTGATCCTGTTCAACAGCTATACGGATTGTAAGCTAGTGTTACAATGAGAGATTCCACAAGCTTTGCAAACAGGAACAGGCACGTGAGGGGAAAATGCAGCCCAGAATCTGGAGAGACCATGACTTTGGGTTTATTTGTTCTGAAAAACTCCCTGAGAGACAGGCTGTTGTCTTGCACCTTGGGCTTTCACTGGGCTTTGGAAACTCAATAGTTCTCATTGACTTCTCAGTGCCATGGTCAAATTGTGCCTTCTCTTGGGGCAAGAGCAAGCAGTGACTGCCTCCTCTGCTGCAGTCCTTCCCTTTTCACCAGACTTTCAGGCCACTTCTAACTGTCTATTTGTGATTTCTCTCCAGTCTGATTCTCACCTGTGACCAGGATGACAGGGAGGTGGAGAGGTTTGCTCTTCTCCTAAGTACATGGTGCTTCTCGCCTGCGCACTTTAATGAAATGTACAGGGAAGAGCTGCACCAAACCACAGCAGAGAAAAAAAGAGCATTAAACAACGATAAGGCTGTACCAAGTGGAGTTATGAGGAACTTGCCAGGCTGGATTCCCCCAGGTTCACCTGAGCATCTTCAATTGCGATACAACCGCCAACAACAGTAGTCACAAGAGCTGTTTCAGCTTGGGCTACAGAGGAGGGGAGGCCAACTGGAGTGTGCATTTTCCTTGCATTCACTCCCTGCCACATTTTTATGCACATTAAAGTTTACATTCCTCTCCGCTTTCTTTTAGTTTTCACTCTCTTCCCTGAAAATACGAAAAGAAAGCCCACAGCTTTTAACTGCAGACAATAGTCAGGAGCCCTGAAATGGACTGGTTTTGACCCAGTAAACTATTTCTTTATTCTTTGATATATTTAAGACTGGAGGTGTTTGAAAGTACAAAAGTCACGGTGCACAGTCATAGAAAAGTCTCAGTAAGAGTGTCAGACTGTGTGGCAGTACTAACAGTTGGAAAAAGGTTCAGATGCATCTTTAAGCACAAACACAGGGCTAAATAAATAATCATCTTGTATGGACAGACTGAAGAGTCAAGGAAGGAATTTTGTTTGTTTTGACCTGGAAGAGTTTAGAGAAATGGAGAAAAGGAGAAAAAAGTATACACTTAAATTTTTAATCTGAGTGAACCTAATCAGTTTTCACGTTATTTAACAGTTATTTTAATATTAAAATCTAGCTTAATTTTTAATGGGGTAAAAATGCCATTTAGAAGACAAAGAAACAAACCAGAAACGTTTCAGGTTGAGAAAGCTGACGTAAGATGGGATCACGTCCCTGCCGGTTGTTCCTTCCTGCCCCTACTTCAGCCTCAAAATACGCCACATGACAGATTCACCCAAACACCTCCAGTTGCTCTGGAAATCCGTTCATAAGTGTAATTTCCATACATCTGAGAGGGCTTGCTGAGGTCCCTCAAACCTAGTATTTGGTGTATGGCTTCTACTTTGTTCTTCTGCACAGCATGGTCTCTGTATCGTAGATAAGTCCTCCAGTATGTAGCATTCCTTCAGAGGGACAAGTTGGTCTCCTTTTGTAGGCCAGATGGTGCTTTGGCGGGTACCTGCAGACTACTAAGCTTCCTAGCACAGCAATTCCAAAAGACAAGGACCATGCATTGAGCACTGGTCCATTTTTGTAGGTGTGAAGAAGCAGAAAGGGCACCACCGTCAGGAGAAAAGAGTAGGCAGTTATTTTTCTCTAAAAAAGTCAGGAAGTCTGCAGATTTCACTTTTAAGCCTCAGTCTCATGTTTGCGGGAACCATTACTTACAGGTACAATTTAAATAGCTCTTTGCTTTGTTTCTAGTCCTTGCTTTGTGCTTGCTTTGAGTCCAGCTCAGAAGAAGGCACTTCTTCAGGTATGCTGTTGTGCAGTTACATGTATTAAAACTGGAATAATAAAAACAGCTAAGAGAAATAAGCTGAAGCCAGGGTGAGTGGGCAGTAACATTCTGCTTCCCTGGTAGATACTTGTAAGCAGGGTAAAAGGTGCAGTTCAACCCTTAAACTCTGATTTAGGTCTCTTCTGCTTAAGTTTCCCTTAGGATACCTTTCTTCATTCTGTACAATCTTTAATGTATGCGATGGTTGGCAAGGAAATGCCTTGTTAAATCTGACTTACTATTCAGCAAATATCCAAAGGGCTGAATGATACTTTAATTAAAACCTATTTGCCTCAAACTTCCTCTATACACATCTGCTTTCCTCTACGACTGCGCTGTGTCCCTTGACGTTCTCTCAGATGTTATCCCAACCCATTCCTCATGCTGCTGGTGGATTCCTTCCCAGCTCGGTAGGTCAGCGCACGTTTTGCAGGGAGTAACAGGACTCTGAGCTCCCTTGACCCACAGGCTCAGTAAACATAGGGCTTTGTACTGCTAAGCTCAGAGCCATGAGTGCAAGCAGCACCAGGTTTGAAACTTGGGGCGAAATAATCAGAGGATGAAGGGTAAAGTATGCTGTCCTTATTCTGCTCCAGCTCACAAAGCCAGTCACCATAGCAGAGCTGTGAGCAGGAGGTGCTCAGGGCTGTGAAGACACTTTCAGTGAGGCACTTCCCTGTGAACTACACCTGTGAGATGGGGCAGTTTTTGAACATAGGTTTGGAGATTAGAGATATGAGACGAGCATGCCTGGGTCCCCTAGACATGGTAAATCCTACGTGGGGTTTAGTGGGTTCTGACTATAGCTAATATGAATGTAGGATCACTGTCCTTTCTCAAATCCATTTGCATCTACTGTGATTTAGTTTGCATCTTTATAGTAATACCTTTAAAAGAGCACAAACCCTCTTTCCCCAGTATTTAATGTGGTGAAGATAAAGGGAAAGCTGAGGCCATGGCCTGCCATGAGGACAGAGCTATTGTCCTCCCTGCTCTCTGGCATGCCCCTTCATCATTTTTTTGACTCTTGCCTTTGTGGGGAAGTGGAAAAGGCAGAGATCACTTTTCCACCAAGTTCCTGGCATTGAGAGGTATGGATGATTTTGATTTCTCAGCACTGAAGCCACCTGTGCCCTGGCAATATGTAATTAAGGATACTAACAATGTCAGAAGCAGTCTCCCACTCCCAGCCCAGGATTAATGTCAGAGAGGATTGTCTCATCCCTTCTTTCATCAGTCCCTGCCAACTCTTACCAGCATTTGAAGACTACATTACCCTCCTTATGCTTTGAGGCCTCCAGGATTTGAAAAAGAAGCTCAGAATTACGTCCTTTATTTGAAAAGTTTCTTTTCCACCAGTTCATTGAACATTATATTACAAAAATAGGCTGTCAGAAAAATAATCCGACTCACATGAAGTCTTTAGGCCAAGTGCTAAAATTAAGTCATGACGTAAACAATATTAAAATGGAGGCTAAATTGGTTTTCTTGTATAACAGATTTATCTAGATGTATTAATTCACTGTTCAGGCACTCCTGTGTAGTATGTCCTGGGAGACTTCTTTCCCCCAGCTAAGTCACAGATTGAAATTTAACTAAAATGCTTGAGAAGAAACTGATGAGGAGGCAATTTCCTACCAAAATCTTCAAGTTGGCACTCCAGAACACATTAGCTTTCTACTGCTGTTGTTTGCACACACAAATTAGTCCATTTTCCAAGACTGACAGATAAGCAGAAAAAACATGCAGCTTTTGCTGAAAAACAGTAAATAAGGTTTGGGGGTAGTTTCCTTCTGGGAAAAATCCACACAAAGCATTATTTAATATTTTGTAGCTGAATCTACATTTGCATATGGGCTGTGGGGCAGGTTTAGCTCCAGGTGCTCCTTTACTCCTCCGCGGCTGCACTTGGCAGTCAGCCCCATCTCTCAGGAGCCCTCCCTTTGCCAGAGATGCTGTGGGGTGGAAACTTACTTTTTTTCTGGTCAGCTGTATTTTCTATGCAATTATTTTCTACTTTAGTCCCAGAGCGTCTTTTGCCCAAATTACAATGGGAGATATGTTTAAATCTCTTCCATGCTTCCCTTTTTAGTCCTGTCCTGCTGTGATTTACTGGGTGCTGTTAAAACACAAATCTCTGGCTGGGAAACCCAAGGCTGAGTGCTTGAGCAGAGGACAACGGTGGCAGAGATTTTATCGGAAGGGAGCCTCGTCTTGTTCCAATACAGCTCATACTTTAAGAGTGCTTGCCACCTTCTGGTTTGAGAAAGGATTACAATCGTTTAACTGGCATTGAATAAATCGACTGTGAAAATGCTGCTCCTGGTTCTAATCCCCCTGAAATGAATGAGAGATTTTCGAGATGTTGTAATGCTGTTTGGAGAGTTTTGAGGTGAAAGAATGGATTTTTTTCTTTTTGTCAGAAAGACACAGTGGCATCTGGTAAGCAACCGACAAAAGTGATATTTTAAATTAAATTCTTGGTTTGAGAATGAACTTTAAGCATTATCTAAAGCATTTGGGAAAGTTCTTGAGAACAAGAATAATAAAGAATTAATCTTCTAAGTGAATTAGGTACAAACCCTTCAAAAGGAAAAAAACTTAGAAATTGGGAAATTTATTTCTCATAAGGCTGTTTACAGACTTTGACTAGTCTGAGACACATCCGTTCAATCTTCTCAGCTGTCAGCAATCTGCCCAATTTCAGCAAGGCCAGTTAAGAGTATTATTTGTCCCATTTGTATGAGAGGAGAATGTGCATTATCTCTAAAAAGTCACTTCACAATCATGGATACTCAAATAATACAAATAACACCTCTACCAAAAATCAGAGCATACCTCAGCCATTCTTCTGCAATTTAACCAGATTAAAAGGTTCTGTAAACACATACATTTCATGAAGGTCAGTACATGCTTATTCTAATGGATGTCACATTTGCCTGGCTTTTTGTAATTCATACTTAATTTCAGATGCCACAATACTGTCCAAAAAATCATTTATATTTGCTTCTAAAGAGATCCTAATTGAAGGCACTAGAGTATCTGAAAGCGTTCCAGCGGTGCGTGAAGCAATGTGACTAACATATGCTGTTTGTTTATTCAATTTGTTCCTTCCCAGCAAGGGATGAAGGGGCAGTGCAGTTCTTTTTGTGTGTGTGTTTTTATGACACACACACATAGAATTATGTTTATATCAGAAAAGGCAGGTCAAAACCAATGTTCTCCACACAGAGCGACGGGCAGTGAAGTTTCAGTGCCCCACAGTTCTTGGCTGTTTGCATAAGGATTTTGGCCAAAAAATGGTTGGATGTTTTCTGAGATCTAACTTGTCCTTACACATTTTAACACCACAACATAGTCCTTTTTTTGTTAATTAGAGTAGACTTGGCTGTACTCCACCACCAAGTACTACTTGAATGATGACTGTAGCTATAGTGAGGTCACTAGCAGCTATTTGTTGGGTATGATTCACCAAGAAGACGTGGGAAGAAGTGTTGAAAACTGGAGGAAAGATGGCAGATGTTGAATGGTTCAGCTGCAGAGCTCCTTGCTGAGGGTGCCATGTCTCTGTGGATGCTAAAATCTATAGAAAATACATTACAGGACTGGAAAAATAAAGAAAATGAAGTAATGGCTTTTGGGCTTCCCCAGCACTGCATTTACATAGCAGAGAAGACCTGGAGGTAAAAGCTCTGCCAATTCTTTCTGTTCATTACAAGAAGGCAAAACAGGGACAGAGACAATAGAAACAAAGGAAGAAAAAGGAACAAGAGGCACAAAGAACTATTTCTGCACCTTTTGCATTTTGCAGCCTAAGTTCACTGACTCCCAGGTTGTCACCTGGGACAATGCTCAGAGTTACAACAATGTCTTGAGGATGAGCATCCCAGATGCCAAAGCACAATTAGCTGAAGAAGCATCTGGCTGCTATCCCAGGCAACCGAGTGACAGACTTTCTCATGTTTTCGCTAATCCCTCACGAATCGCTGCCAGACCCATTTTGGAGTTGTGGGGCTTTGGCAGGGCTTCCTTCTCTGAGCAGGAGCTGCATAGACTCTGAAAAGCGAGAGCATCCCATCCAGGCTAACTTCTCCCTCTCTCCCCACCTGGATGAAAAATCACAGCTGTTCATTCTCAGCCTCTCTTGACAGATCCCTGAAATATACGGAGTCCAGAGGGAGTGTAGGTTTGAAGCTAGAAAATTCCTCCTGCACAGCCTGCTGCTGTGTATCACAGTGCTGATAACCAGGAGATCTCTGCAACAGTATTAGTGAAAAGGGTCTCTCCCTCTCACATTCAATGCACAAATCGGCTTGCTGTGTCTTTGTGCTGGTTGAGTCAATTGTCCTGCCTTCTGCACAGCCATACGTGAATTATTGATGAGAGACTGTGGCAAACATGCTAATAACAGTTTTAATCATGTCTCAGAGTCCATTCATTTGCCAAACCAAAACCAGGGTATATCTAAGTTGACTGTCAATAACAAATCTGGCTCGCTGTGTTCCAGGCAGAATAGTTATGTTTGAGCCTTCACTGACTGTGTGGTTGGTTCATTCAGGAATTAATTTTGCTACCCAAAGGAGATCAGATATCACGACTGCAACAATAAAAGCTCTCTGCAGATCTGCAAGGTCTCAGGTATCTTCTGTGCACCAAACACTAAGAAAAAAATTCATTCTTCAGAGGTAGTATTTTTACCACCCAGAACAACATCAACAAAATCTTTGGAAGCTTAATAACCCCTAATAATTAATAAAATCTAAATTACCTTTAATTGTCAATCCAGGCTATTCTCTAGAGACTGTAAGTTTGGAAGTATCTGCACATTTTACAGCTTTTTTCTTTTTTCTTTTTTCATTATTAGGATCAGTTTGCTGATTTCGCAGATTTATTCATGTGAATCATTTCTGCTTAGTAGATCACTGTATAATCATTTTTAGAGTATAGTGAAAACAAAATTTCATTGCTCTGACTGGTCACAAGTGATACAGTATGCATTTGTTCATGTTTTCATTGAACATAATCCAGATTTTGAGGACAATATATTTAAAATTCCATGTTGACAACTATTTTTTTAATACTTTCTTAAATTAACTAGTTTCCTTGGACATTCCTGCCAGTACATTTATTCATTCAGAACTTTGGGCTTTATCCAGACTGACCATTTGTTTGCCAGTCAAAATGGACGGATGCAGGAAGTCAGCATTTTCTGGGGTCAGGCCATAAAACCTGAAATTTTAGCTGCCAGCTCTTTACATACTGCTGAGAGTGCTTTTCATTTTGAGCATGGCTGATTCCACAGCTTTGGAATAGCACTTTCAGACAAGTCCTAGGAGTGCCATAGAACCTGTTGCATTTCTCAGGGCGTGTGAGGCAACATGAGAGGAGGTACCACAGTGCAGTGAAATACCATACTCATAAAAGGAAGGAAGGTAGCTGAATTTATCTTGCCATGACATTTACAGCCGAGATGAAAAAGCCCTGGAGGTATGCGTGCCATTGGATGGTGCCACATACAGGCAACCTCTGCTTGAGATACCAGCTATCTGAAGACTTCTGCCTGCTGTAACATGTCACAGAGGTAAAAGCATGGTTAAGTGTGAGCGGAGCCATAAGCCAAAAGCTTCCAGATGAAATAGTGCTGGCTCACATAACAAAAGCAAGTACACTGTAGCTGTCTGTAGTGCTTTTAACATTGTTAATACAAGGATGCGCTGCTCTCAAGTACATGAGTGATAAGCAGCTGAATTTTTATGGGTAGTTTCTGCTGGACTTGTCCTAAAGCCTCAGCAACTTCTCAGGAAGCCACAGGACATTCACACAGGCCCCCAGAGCAGGTGTTTTGGGTGTGAATACAAAGCTTTCACAGAAACTATGTATGCATGCCTTCCTTTATACATACATAAGCACATCTGGAGAGAAAAAAAAACACTTTAATCCTATTTGGCTTTACATCTACCATAAATCACCATTTCCTTGAGATAATTGAAAATTTCTGTTTGTAGTTGTTCTATTTTGGATATCGGATGCGTTTTCATGAGAAAGATTTGACTTTTTTTTTCCCATAAAACAAGCCCAGAATTGATAAACAGGTTGGTCTAGTGTTTTGTGGTTTGATATTTTATATTTTTTAGTTTTCAGAAGGGAGTAAAAGATATTTACTTTTTCTTCATTAGAATCTAAATTATTTCTTGGCTTTTCAAAATTTTGCATTTTTTTGATGACAGCTAAAAAAATGAATATCTTTTCATCTGTCTCTACCAGTTGCCTCAATGTGTTCAAGTGCTTTGCATAACTCTTACCAATTTACAGGAAGATCAAAGTCTTCATGACATGAAATCTAGAAACCAATATCATGCCTCCTACAGTGCCTCCACCCTGGAGTGACATGCTCTGTGCTTCACCATGCCCTGCTCCTCCTGACCTGATCAGGTCAGATTGCAAAACAGGAGTGAATCCGTGCTGGGAACTGATGCTCAGACAAATTCTATGTGATACACATTTTTATGGGCATACTAGCCAAGCGTTCCTAATCACAGGTATGCCAGAGATCTTAGCATTGCCCAATAAATTAGTATGAGGCTCATAATTTGGAGTCCTCAAGGAAGTACAGAGGTCACCACATCTCTAGACAGTTAATTAGGTGATTAATTACCTCCACGACTTAAGCAAACCTTGTCATTTTTTCTCACTAGATGATGTCTGGCTTGATAATTTTTCCAGATTAAGGAGATTTCACTGCACACTGTTTTCTGTACTCTAACTGCAGAAAATGTAGCTCTGAGATAGTCCCTCTAGGAAGGACTTACTAGTCGCTTCTGAGACTTGCGGTTATATCTTCATGAAACTTTTTTCTATGTGATCTGAATCTACAGGTCAAGATAGGTTTAATTCAAGGGTCTTTTGCACAGCATAAATCTGCTCTCCATGTAAAATACATTGCAAGATTAAACTCATCTTACTGTAAAAAATTAAGCTTACAAATCATAAAGTCATTCCCTGTTTCCTGCTCTTTATTCTGCTGTTTACATAAGCCAGGAAATGCAGCAAAGGAGAGCTGGATTTCAACTTTTACAGCCTTTGCTTGTAACCTGTGTAATTCAGAAGGCTTTTGTGAAACCCATCCTTAAAGATACCTCCTATGATCACATCACTTTGTTGAGCCGTCACACTCATTTGTTTCTTGAATATGACTCCTTAATCCTTTTTTGGGATCCCCGTTTTCCATGATATTATAACATGCCATTTTGATAACCAAAATATGCTAGATCCCTCTGTCTTGCCCTTATCTTTACTTAACAGACTACCAGGCTTTCGCTATACTTAAAAAGTACTTTGTACTTCCTAGATACTCCGTGATGAAATGTGTAGAACAGCATAACCCTGAGGCAGAATCACTCTCAGACAATCTGCCCCAAACCTAGCCCTTTTTCGCTAATGATTTCCTATTGACAAGTCTCTTTTAGGGTCTGTCAGTCACTTCTTTGTCCATATATTGTATTCTGCATTAGTTCTGATGTTTAAGCAAACTTTGAAGCAATTCTATTTCAAACACATAAAAACAAAGAAAAAAAAAAAGAGGTAACATCATAGCTTAATAGAAAATAACAGCTGGAGGAAACAAAGGGGTGATCCTTTCCCATACCGCAGACAGGACCAGCTGTACCAATAACCCTTTCTAAAATCAGCACAGTTTCAGAGATACCTGTATCATCCATTCTTGCATCCTTGTCAAAGAACAAGTTAGGATTTGTGTGACGAGACTTCTTTACCACAGAACAACGTTGCCTGGTGTTACAGACCTTTTCGCTATTTACCATGAAACTTTAAAAAAATGCCTTTTAATTTCAGGTGTTCACATTTGAATATCACTTCAAATACAGAAATGAAGAATCTTCATTCTGCACTGCAAGCGATTTCATCTATTTCCAACTAGATATTACCAGGCTTATCTTCACTATCAAAAATTACAGCTTGATTCAAAGATCATTAAAGCCAGCAGGAGTATTTGCAATTATTTAATAAACCAGGTCTTTTCTTGTTAAAAGGTTAAAATATGTGTCAGCTTCTTAGTCTGAAGAAGAGTTCCAAATGGGCAGATTTCATCTTATTGAGACAAAATAAGACCTGGGAAAGCAGGGAATAGTTGTCTGCTTCAAACTCACATGCCACCACATTGGAGAATTAGACTCCCTCTGACAGGAGCAGCCTCCAATACACCCTCAGCTGCTGGAGACCGAGACATGAGCAGAAAGCAGCATTTACTGGTAAGACCAAAGCCTCGGAGAGATAAAGAGCACGTAAGAGACAACTGCAGGCCTAAGATCTCGTTTTTATTCTGCAAGTTTTGTGTCCTAGATGTAGGTATTCTGAAGATACTGGATTGTCTCCAAACTTTTTTTATCTCAGAATAAACTTTCTGAAAACACTTTTCTGTGAGAAGATAAATACCCACCTCCAATACTTTTTCAAGTCCTTACTATTCATTACACATTTTGCACTGTAAACTAGAGGACCTTTACTAATATTTTTTTTCATTTGTTTGCTCTCAAAATTCAGCTGCCTGATCAGATCTGCTTTTCCTGAGCAGTTTAAAAACAAATTGGTCTCCAAGCCCCTAAAGTGACAAACGTCTAAAATATCATCTAAAATTTCATATGGGGATTTGAAGGCTAATGTGTTACATGTCATAAAAGAACTGCAAGTAAAATAAACTTTGAGGGAAAAGTATTATTTTTTGAGAAGGTAATTTCTTAGTAGCACCTTTTGTATTCTTTTTGATTTTTGTTTTATTTTTTTCTTTGTTATTTGAAAATGATACTGTCTATCCTTGGTTTGATATGATTAATTAGTAGAAGTTAACATATTTGGAGGGGAGGGAAAGGGCGATTGCCACAAATGCTATAAGTTTATTACTAAAAACTTCTTAAAATTTTCAGCTAGGAAGCAATTGATGAAATCTTTCTAACTGAGCTTTTTCAACTGGCTGAAAGGCATATGAGTTTGGGAGCTGCATGTAGTCTTTTCTGCCTGGGATATTGATATTCACTTAGCTGGGGTTCTCATGGAAGGGTATCTTGCACTTGGACGCTCACTTTCTGTCACAGGATGAGAACCTTGAAGCTTCCCAAGGGAGGTGGGTTTGCAGTTCCCACTTGCATGTACATTTACAAGAGCTAAAGTGTAAGTGGGTTGCAGTTGTGCATGCAACATTTGTGGCAAATGTGCTTGTTTAGCTGCTCAGTGGAAGAGAAAAAACATCTGGTAACCTTGGCAAGTCATGCTGAAATAGATAATGCCATCTAAATGTTTGTTAACTGTCAATAATACAACACATTTACAGGACCTGCAGAGCAATTCCAGCCATGAGCATGCTTCAACATCACCAGCTCAAGGCTTCTCAGGTTCTGGAGCTGAAAGTTGCTACCCTAAAGATGACAACTCGAATCCTGGCTGCCATGTAGAGGAAGGGGAACAGACTAGGGGAAACTGGGTCTGGTCACAAGGACTAGGGCTGGATGTGATGTTCCTACTGGAACTGCTGCTATAGAATAAGCAGCAGTTTCTTCCAACCTGTACACTCAAATCCCTCCCTCAGCTGCAGATAGCACTGCTGTTCCACATACTGCAAACTGCAAAGTAGAAGATGGGATGATGGTTACGGTGTTGCCCTGATAAACTACTGACCTGGATATGTGAGTATTTTGGTTGTGCTTATGGTTAGCCCTCAGTCATCGAGGTTTTTTTTGCATTGGCTAAGGTACAAGCATGAAAAGGAAGATATGGTTGCAAAACAGAGCTAGGAGTCTTGGATCTCTCAGTAAGATAAAAATTCTTCTTGTTATGAGGGCACATTTCATCAAAACTAAATAAAATGGTTTAAAAATTATTTAGACACTTGTAAAATTAAAATTCCAGATTACTATTGAACTGCTTATCCTGTTCCTTGTATTTCAATGTTCACTGTGTTTCTGTTCCAGTGAAACTCCAAAAACTCAAAACCCATAAAATTTTGGTTTTTCTTTTCCAATTTTGAGTTGAACTAAAGAAATTGTTTTTTCTCCTAAGTGTATGATAACATAAACTACTCTGTTGTTCTCTTAAAAAGCTTGCAATGCCTCTCTTTCAAAAAATGCTCATTTACTGCTATGAATATTATAATGAATACAATTCTATACAGAATAGTCTTGGCAGGAGAAACAGTATATAAACTACAGAAAGTTAAGTGGATGAAAAACCTGTAGCAAGTGCATGTGACATAATTTTGTGGAAGAGGTCTCACAGAGTTATATGAAAACACTAGAGAGAAAAAGACTTTCATCCCCAAGTTCCTAAAATAATAAAACTGACTTAGAATCAAAGAAAAAGCCACTCTGGGCAAATTACAGGCTTCCCCCTGGCTGTATTGATCTTCCTTGAAGAATCTTCCCTCTTTCATCTTTTTAGCTGTAAGATCAGGGTTATCTAAGGGTCTACATCTTCAGTAGCATAAGCAACTTTCTGAAGGGAGTGTTGTAAGTAATGCGTAGAAAGACTGGGCAAAGACCACTTCTCTTATCCCTGAGAAGGCTGTCTCACTCTTTGAACAACTGTCAAGTCAGTATATAGTATAGATAAATTGCCTAGTTAAATCTTCAGTGAACATCCGTGTGAACATTCTTACTAATGAAGAAAAGAGGAGAGAGAGGCAGACCTCAGTGGATGAAAGCTACCACTGAAGAATAAGAACCAGTCTTATAATAACTAAATATTTCATCCACCCTGAATGAATTGCTTTGAAATAATCCTTCACCGGGAAACAGTTGTTAGAGACAATCTGAAGTGCTGCTAAATGTCAACAGAAGTTGGACCCACTTTTGCATGACTTACCTCCTACATTTCCTAATTTTCATTACTTAATTGCTTTTGCTGATGTTGTGCTGTCTCATGAACATAGAACCTTCTTTCCGTGCTTGTGGTTGACTTTAAAAAATAACTTTCTGAATGATTTGTTTAAAATTCCACCCCTACTCAGATATTAAATTTGTTAAATACTAACATTTCAGATTACAGTGCTCCTTCCCTGCGTGATGTTTTGCTACTCCCACCACATTCCAGCCCTCTCTGACTCCAAGCCAAAGGCAGGATGTATGCCTTGCTTTCCTTTGGGCATCTCTGACCATCTATCAGTCTCACAGCCCCCATCTTAGAAATACCTTGCTTGACCAAACCTATTCAGGTTTGTGCCATGCCATATGTGATAGTCCTGACAGTGACTGGTGAAGCCACAGCAGAATTGGACAGGCCATTTGGAAAAGGGCCAGAAGGCAACCTGATTGCTATTCTTGCTGCTGAAAAACAACATGGAGTACCAATGGATGACTAATGTGATCAAAATCAGACTATAATTTCTTCCTCTTCTTGTTTGTTCATAATAGAAAGTATAGTCCCTGAAGGGGGCTAACTTATTATTACAGTCAATTAAATGTACTATGTAGTTATGTCTCAAAATACCCATATGAGAATATATTCTAAGTCTTCTTTAGGAGTCAATGAGTAAACCTTGGCACTGTTGACAAGCCCATGGAGGGCTATTAAATGCAGAAATACACCTCTGGCACAGGAAGTCTCTCAACCACAATTTCCTGACGGCTGTGAGAGTATTTTGGGAAAAGTATCATCATTCAGTCATCTTGGTTTATGATCTCCAAGAGGCATCTGCTATTGGACAGTGCTGGAACAGAGGGAACAGAGTAGGTGGATGCATCATGGAAATCAGAATTGCTGTTCTTAGTGAAGCTGATGGGAGTTTTACTGAGCGCCTCAGTGGGGAAAAGTTTCTCTCACAGCTTTCACAATGGCAACATTCAATTACCTAAGTAAAAGTTCTCCTAAATAAACGTGTCACGTTTCAGCATTATTACTTAGATTTATACTGTCAGGACTGACCCACTTCCAGTATCCAGTTCATTCACATGGAGCTAGTTTGAGTATCTTCATTCTAAACTGGGGTCTTCTGTATAAACCAGTCCCGTCACTTTAAGATTTCCCTGAATTGCTCAGTTATGGGAAGCATAATCTCAGATTTGCTGATCTTGTTAGATCTTCAGGAATCGCTGTTAGTGCCAAAGCCATCCCTGTGGTTTAGAGCTAGACTAGGTGCAGCTTTTCTCTGTAGTCATTACTGCAGTCAGTGCTTATCTGTATTTAGGACTAAGCTGGCAGAGGAAGCAGAACCTGCTACTTTGTGAGTAGAAGAGAGAGTTACATGGATTTTTGTCTCTGATACTGCATTCCCAGACACAGGCACAAATAAAGTGTTTTCCAAGAGATATGGAACAACAGAGAAGATCTGTGGGGCAGGAGGACATCTGTCAGAAGAGCCTCGATCAATTTGTCTATGGTTAAGAGATTCAAGATCTGCTTCTGTATGGATAATCACAGATATTTCAGAGAGTAGATTTTGCAATTGCTTGTATTTATTTTACCCATGTGGAGTGAGTATTCTAGAAGAAACGTGGATATTGAACTACAGGACCACGAGAAAATTATATATATATATGCATATATTTATATATATATATATATAAATTGTGTAGTTGGAAAGATACCCCTCCTCTGAAAGACATTCCTCCTCCAATTTACATGGAGGTTACAGTGCCTGATCAAATTTTACATCTACAAAGTCCAGTATCAGGTAAAATATCTGGGATGAAATGGAATTGTTTCTACTGCAATGCTCATGACAACAACAGTGACTAAAAATTCAGACAGTTACTAATGCTCAAGGAGTAGAGTAACCTTCTTGGAAGAAAACCCAGATATCAGAAAGCAAGCGACAGTCTGGCTATATATGTGCTGCTCTATTGGCAATTTGCATTTTTTCCATTCACCCGTTGTTCTGTCTTCTCTGATGCCACATAAATCCCTCCAGTGTTTTGTCTACCATTCGTAAAATAAGCCTCAGATTTTGGAGGGTATGATGATTTGAAGAGGTGCTTGACATGCATTATTATTTTCCATTCCCAACTGTATATAAAGCGTGGTTACTCCTAGTGTATGGCTTCCATTAAGATTCCTCTTCTGACTCTAAGAATAAGCTTGGGAAAACAAACTTGCTGTTTCCAAAGCAGCTCACTGCCTCTCGCTTCAGTGCATGAGGCACTCAAGCACATAAAAATGAAGATCGCTTGCTTTAGATTCAACACAACCTCATCCTCCTATATAGAGGTGTGGGGTTTTTTTTCCCCAGCAGGATTTAATAGAGTTGAGTATAGTGTTTATTCTGTTCCAAAGCAGATGTGCATCTGTTACTTGAGTGCAGTTCTGATGCCTATTTGTAATTTCTAGAAGTTTACTATTGACTTCAGATGAGAGATGACAGGGCCCAAAGTTAGCAAGACAGCCTTAATAAACCACCTGCACTCTTATCTAAGGAGTATACACAACAACCCTGAAGTTCAGGAATAGAATCAATAATGGTTTTCTGCTGCAGATTGTCAGCTGATATAAATGTTGGCAGGGTGGCCACAAAGCAAGTCTTCAAATCTCTACTAGTACGACTAGCAGGCGGCAGTACTCTTGACAGCTTGGACGTTGCCTTTGTATCAAAACCATAATCTTATCTGTGAGGGTTCAATGAAAGGAGACCCAAATCTCCATAAAAAAACTGACCTGAAATGCTGAGGTGTTTTGTTATCTAATTCTAAAGAGATTATATTGATCTGCTTTGGCTCTAGTCAGTTCAGTACACCATTTCTGCCCACACCTTCACCCTAAACCCCACATCTCCATCCCTGCCATGACTTACACATCACCTGGATTCCTGTTTCAGTGTCCCTCAGATAATGTCACTGCCATATCCATTCCTCCAACTCACCTCCAAAAGTTTCCACTGACTTGACTGAGATTCAGACCCCACCTTTTACTGTCTTTCCTTTTCAACATCTATTCCTGCTTCCCAGAGATGCCTGACTATGGTCTAGGCTTGACTGTATACTAGTCCTAAACAACTTTAATCCTGTTAGCCTACTGGCACTCAATGTTGTGTTTCTTTGCTGCTTCTCTTGCCAAATTGAGTTCCATTTTGGTTGTAATGTCAAACAAGGCAAGGTACTCTGTTTTCTGCATAGCGTACAATTATGAGAAAGCAGTCGTAAGACTCACATCAATATACTGGCTGGACTGCGCTGTATGTTGTATATTTGGTCAATAATAATTTCCAAAGAGAAATCAAACAAAAAAGTTTTCCAAGTCACCTGGTCTCAGCTTTGCATGTTCCTCCTGACTCATTAGTTTAAAGCTCTAAGGGAAGACAGGCAGAAAAAAGAGACAATCCCCCATCTAAGTAACAGGTCCTACATCTCAGTGGCTTCTTCTGTCCCTCACAATCCCCCACCATTCCTTGGGAAGGGGAGAGTGAGGATAATTGATGTCTCCTGGGAATCATATCTCATTTAAGGGGTAAGGGATAGAGGATATAGTTTTCTGACATCTATGACAAAGTGGCATACGGGAGATTTTTCTTGTGTCAGAAGGACAAAGCCACCCTGGCACCGTCCCTGCCTATCAAGAATACTTGCTCACATTAAATTATAGTTCCAATTTTTGCACCTGTAAAATGTGGCTAACAGTAGTGTCTTCCTATATTAAGCTACTTGAGATTTCTGGGGACAAAATATATTACATAGAAACTTGCAGCTTTCCTTCACACGTGTCTTGCCTGTGCTTCATTTCTTTCTACACAACTGTTTGCCCTTTATGTGCTCCACAGAGCAAATTCCTCTCTTACAATCCTATATCTGAATTAGGTCAGAGACTTTCAAACCCTTGGTCTAGCTTTGAGCTACGCTACTTAACACTGAAATAGAGCTGAGCATGGGCTGGAATAAATTATTTATCTCCCTTCTTGAAAAAACATGCATTTTTATGTGTGAGGTTTTTTGTGAGCACAATTGCTGTGAATTTTACACAGTTAATCTTGCAGCAAAGCTGCAAAACGATCACAGGAACTGGCATGACATTTCAGGAAGCTTTCATATTTAATAGCACGCTGTACACCGAGTAAATAACCATAGTTCCAGTTCACTTTACATCCTACGAAGGTTATAAGATTGGCTCATGTGACAACTTGCTTTGGGCTGAATCGTCCACAGAGCCTGAGCTCACAACCTCTGTGACTGCAGTTATAATTTTCTATGACTAGAGCTAAAACTACTGGGTTCATTGCCTCAGAGGCAGTAAGAGCTTTATGAACTTTCTCTGCACTTCAGCCAGTGGGAAGGAAGAAAAAATCAGGGAGAGCATCATGTCAGGTGTAACCCATGGTAGAAAATGCCCAATTTGTTTAATACACAAGCCTCACCTGGCTGTTTCACTTGACAGTCATCATCAAAAATCAACACTCGAATTCTTGGAAATTAATTTACCTGAGTCTACAGCTCATGCAAACCTGTATGATTTGTCTCCCTAAAAAAAGACAAAACAGCACTTTTCATTTCAGAGACAGTGAGAGACAGAACAGGGACTAAGGGATCCTGCGATATGAGCGTTGTGTCAGCTGAATATTAGAACAGTCACATAAAACCTCGGTGATATGCTAACAGCTAAGCAGAGGTGGAATAAACTCTGCTGAAATGGAAAAAAAATACTGTCGCTTACAAATATATTCCTTGCGAAGGTCACAAAATGTTCCAGATGAAAACGTTCACCATTAAAAATAGTCTCAACTGGGATGTGTGAGGCAATACTAGTGGAAGGAGAATTTTATCCAAAATTCAGCTGATTATTTTTTTCCCCCAGACAGAATCTGTTTTCCAGGCTTTCTCTTTGTGTAACAGGAACAGCTAGAAGCTGAGAGGGCTCAGCTCCTCATGGCCCCGTTCAGTAAATTTGCATAATGGGGTCCTGGCTGGTTGGACTT
Source organism: Apaloderma vittatum (assembly GCF_000703405.1). Lineage (NCBI taxonomy): Eukaryota > Metazoa > Chordata > Aves > Trogoniformes > Trogonidae > Apaloderma > Apaloderma vittatum. The sequence continues at coordinate 64,249 of NW_009735557.1, read as the reverse complement.
CGCTGAGTTGAACCTTTCAGTAATAACTCCTTTTCAGGCATCAGTCATGGTCATTAGGAGCCCACTGTTCCCTCTAACTTGATTCAGTCTGAACATAATCATTTGGGCATGCAATGAGAGGATTGCTTAGTGTTTACCTGAAAAGGACCTCTTGAGCCCTCTTTTACAGGGACTCAGATATTCCCCTGCACTGAAATCTCAGATGACTGCATTACATTTCATGAGATGGGAGGCTGAAGCTGCTCTCCAGTAACTATTCCCCAGTGTGAGGAGTGATTTTGAAAGGAATCTGTCATGGAAGGAACCAGAGTCCTTTGTAGTCATTGTTTTTGCATGGTAGAACAACCAACAAGTGGTGTTAAAAGAGTGTTACACTAAACTTAATGACTCTGCCTTCAGCATCTCTGTAGTGGCTAATGAAACATTATGAATGCAAAGCAAATTGTGTGTTCAGGCTAGTTCAGGATGCACACGGCATCTGAATGTGCTGCATGAATTATTCACACTGTTTTTCTTCACCAGTGTCATCCCTTTCCCATCATGGAATAAAACTCTTTTTCTGGCCCTAGCAGACTCTTCTCAAACTGTTCCTGTTGCGCTGAGGAAAGTTTATTTCTAGTGTGTCAAAAACATATGAACCAGGTCACTAATAAATGAGAAGTAGTAAAATATTGATATGCTCAAGAAGAAGGGGGAGAGGGGAAGAGCTGGCAAGTTTCCTCCCCAGTGTGGGTGAAGGTCTTCTTTCTCATTTTTTAATTTTTTTTTGGCAAAGCGTCCCCAGAGTGTTGGGCTTTTCTCTACCACTCTCCTACTCACAACTCCTTATTCTCTTTCAAGTTATAACTGAGCACCATCTCGTCCTGTCACAAACTCCTCATGGAGCCTGGTACTCCCTACAGACATTTCTGCACAGGGCAGAGGATAGCAGTGTGGGAATGTATCACATCTCTCCAAACAGGATGTGCTGTAGGCAGAGGATCAGAGCTCAGCTAGCTGGATAGGCTGTGCTCAGCTGCTCTTGAGGCAGATATAGCCTGCTTGGCACAACTCAAATTTCCTCAAAGTCAAGGTGTGCTTAGTTTTGGTGTTAGCATTCAGAACCTATTGTGCTTTGAATAACTATGATCTATCCGCTCCACCTTTCCTCCAATCTCAGTTGCCAAAATTACTGTGATAATTACTGTTTGACCTTTGTGTTCCATTTGTTAATTTTTTTGCAACCAGAAAATAAGGGAGATTCAATTTTGACTTCAAAACCAACATAATCTGTTTTTCAGCATTGACCTGCTGTTTGTCTGTGACTAGGAGGCAAATATTTGCAGTGATTTGGTAGGCACATAGAAAGCAGATTGATAGAGAGTCAATCAGCATGCCAAATACTTCACTATTTGCTCTCATGAAAGGCTGATGAAACTGCTTTCTTGCTTGCTTTTTTTTTTCCAGTTTGTTCCTCCCTAGCTAGCCTTGCCTACAGGAGAGCTGATCAATTTGTCAGCATTTTATTTTAATTTCCATTACTTCAATTAAGATAGTGTGTGTAATCTCTTATTTTTAAATTTCCAGAGTCTCACAGAGGGTCTCGGCCTGACAGAGCAAGATATATCATGTGTTACAGCACTGATACCCATCGGAGAGAAGCTACAGATAGGAAGCAAGCGAACACATTAATTGCCTGCAATGCCCTTGGGCATTTTTGTTCAGGAAGAAATAAGTGTGTGTGACAGAGGAGTTGGAGTGGTGGGGGCCCTACCCTCCTCATCCCAAAAAAATCAGAAGGGGCCCACTGCACTGAGAGCCTGAAGAAACCTACGCCTCTCTCTGGACTCCTGGAGCTCAAAGACGCAGTAAAGTTGGTTGTAGGAATGGGAGGTAAAGTTGGAGTGACAGGAAACCAGCAAAGTGTTATGCTCTTGCCCTGCAGGGAGCAACTGAGTATATCTCACCCCAAAGTTAGCTTTCTTGCAAACTCTGTAACTGTTCCCTTATTTCTTCCTACTTTGCCATCTCAAGATATTGCTAATTTTGTGCTACTTCCTTAGCTGACCCAGTATCGAGTCAGTCGTTGCACGTGAGCCATGACAACACACCTTTGTGCCATCCCGCCTTCTCCCAGGGTCCCCAGTTCAGTCACACATCCCACCGTATCTTAAAGACCATGAAATCTCTGTGGGAAAACTCTCATACCAGAAGTGAATGTCCTCATGTTAGTTTGTTTGGTTTGTTTCTTTGGTTTTGTTTGTTTGTATCCAGACAATTTCACAGGTCCCTTCCAACCTAAGCCATTCCATGATTCTATGATTTGCATGTCAGCTCCTCATGAGTGAGCTGGGTTCATCAAATGGTGCCTGATCAGCAGCTCTGTGCATCAAGGAGCACTTCCAACCCCTTAGACCTGTTTTTCCCAGTGACCCCCTAACTTCTGATCAAAGCAAAGTGCAGGTGTTCATGTTTTCCTCAGATATGAAATGCTGCCCATGACTTCTTTCCAGGTAAGTCTTAAAGAGGTTACTCAAGCCACTCCACAGAGTACAACCACCCTCTGGCTGCATGGTCAGAGACAAGCTGTGCTCACTGTAAACTGAAACCTCCTACAACAAAAGACGATTGTAGACATGCTGTCCAGATGCACATTTTGATTATGAAGATTTTTTTTTGCTGCTGCCTTCAAAGAATAATTCAAAGCCTGGGACAAGACATGAAGTGTAAGGCAAGACATAATTCTAGTTGTAGCTTTCTGCTGCATCTCTAGTTCTGGGGATGTTTAGGTGTAGTTCAAAACATGAAGATTGAGCAGATGGACGTGGAAGAAAGGAAAATAACCTGCCCTGCTGATCCTCCTTTCCCCTAGACTGTACAGCAGCTACATTATTCCTTATTATTGTATCAAGCTTCAGAATAGGATCAGAGAGCCCAGTAAGCAGCATGCAATTATCTGCTCCAGGTGTTCCCTTTCCTGCTCTTTCTCAGCCATTTTTCTTCCTCCATCTAGGCAGCAGAAAGAGATATGTTTATAAGCTCACATTCAACTGTGCTTGACTGATAGCTAGACAACAGTGAGACAGCTCTTTGCAACCATTTCATTTTTGATGAAAGATTCTTTAATTGTCACAGTCTTTTGTCAAACATTTGGATCTTGCTGAAGAACCTGAGGTAACACGCTAGCTGTTACTGCAGGATTAATGAACCACATGTTCTGTTTACACAAAACCGACACCGAGTTAAGTGGCTACCTGCAGAAAGACTATCTTGGCTAATAATTGGCCAAGGCCTGAAGGGTAGTTTAGATGCTTGTCAAAAATAACTTATTATTCATAAACAAAAAAAAAAATCTATTGCTATTCTTTTAAGTATTAATTTATCCTGTTTGGTCACCTGTTAATAGTTTTTTAGCATCACTGTCATTGATTAAAGTTTAATTATCTCACAACCACTTCAAATACACGGAAAATAACTATTAATGGCAAGGAATCTTATCTAGGAAGCAATAACTGTTGTTCCATTAAGTTCTCCTGTCTGATGATGTATTAGAGTCCTAACGCATCAGTCCTGTGAAATTTTTAGTCATTGGTTTCATCCAAGAAAAACACTTAAGCATTTTCCTAACTTTAAGTCTGTGAATGCTTCTGGCAGATTTCCTAAAATGTAGCTGAGCTGAAAGCAAAATATCAGCTAAAAGATACTGTCCTATTTAATGGCTGTTACTGAAGCAAGAAAGAGACATCAAATTAATTGTAAAGTGTTACTGAAAAAGAAGTAGAAATAATTAATTCCTTTAATGCAATCAATAATAGTATTAATCCCAGGAGGCAATCACTTGGCAGGGCAAAAATGCATTATGCAAGTCCACTGCAGCTTATGTTTTTTGGTGTTCTTTTCCTATCAACATCTGGGCAAGGCGAGTGCGCTGTGGCCAGCAGCACAAAGGAGTGGGTCTTGCCTAAAGCAGGCAGCCCCCTCCTTCTTTACTAGACTCTGTGATTGAATATGTGTCCAGAAGTACCCCTAAAACTGAAAGACCAAACCTGAACAAACATTCACTTCGTTCTTATATAGTTATCTGTCCTCAAAAAGAGCTTTAAGCATCTCAGGCATTTGAGGAACCATCAGGGTTCTGGTAGAAGTCAGGTGTAGGAGAGGATAGGAGGCAAGAAAGGATCTATTTGTCCTGGGAGACATCTTTGCCTCTTTTTCTGTCTCTTTCTCTTTGCCTGGAACAGCTTGATTTGCCAGCACAGGTAAAAGCATTGCCTCATTGGCCTTCTACCTTAAGTTAGTTCTAGTAGCTCATATTTTTTGTGAAGTGATACGCAAGTTGATTTGCTCACAGGTGTGATTTGCACAGATTTTTATGAAGCCAACATATTGCACTGAACTGGCAGGAAATAACAAATGACACAAAGTCATGCAATCAGCTTGGTTTTGTACTTCACTGCACTAACCGGGTGATCAATTTGATATGAGACATGCTTCTGCTGATGGTGAAAATCAGTGGCAAAACTCATGAGCCAGGATGGGATAATCAGCAGGTTTGCAGTGAGGACAAAGGCAGAGGCTGAAATCAGTGACATTTCCTTCCACTAGCTCTATTCTGCAGAAATTCATTGCTTGATTTTTAACATTGTACTTATTGTCTCCAAATCAAAGATGAGAGAAACTCTGCCCTTGTTAATCTGAAAGCCTAGAAATCTGCATTTGCTGGCATAAACTAGTAAAATTATACTTGACACAAATTGGCAGAGCTCTTTAGAAAGGGCTCATTAAAACAAGACTGTTTCAAGTCACCTGTCTGGGTTTTGCTGACATTTGGCAAGTCCAGTCTTCAAGCATAGTTGTTTTACTTAGAGAATATTTTGTTGGATAATGGTGTGATTTATTTGTTTAACTTCCATGTCTCTGCTGCAATGGCACAAGCTATTATAGCTTTCATTTTGGAAGTAAAAGAACGTTCCTGTTATACTTATTTCTCCCTGCATCCAAACACACAATAGAGTCTCCATAGAGGAGAAAACAAATCCATTAATTTCATTTAAAAGAATCTGTATTTCCTCTCCTTTACTAGCTGAAATTCTAGTGAGGGTCAATGGAAACTAAACAAATGCAGCTCAGTATATTTTCTTAAACTCTGTTCACATTGCTCAGTCTCAATCTTTCTGTGAAAGCTAGCAATCTGTTTGAAATCCCCACAGTGAATGTTCAGAAGATTTTTAACATTGACAGTTTTGTTTATCTATTTATCCAATGTTTTATAAACAGGAAGTGAAAGGAGGAGAGGGAACATCATTCTCTTACTCCACTTGTTAATCATTCACCATGAACAACAGTATGTTTCTTCAGCATTTTGTGGGGAGAGGTCAGCTTCATTAGCAAGAGGAGTGAATCAAAACCTATATGCTGCCAACACTATTTTTCAGCTGTTCTGAGTCAAAAAAACCCCTGGAAATACAGAGAGTTTCTCAAAAATAATGACAGCAACAGCAGTCTTAGACAAATGTCTTTAAGACATTCAAAAATAATCTTCATGCTGATACATGGGAAAATCCATATCTCTTCCTCTTCTTCCAGTTATTTCTCCTGTTCCAGTTATACACATTATCATGGGAGAAAAAAAATCCTACTCACATGCTGATATTATTGCAAGATTGGGCCTTGATTTTGAATATCTCAGATTGCACACATTGTGAATAATCCAAAATTAGAGTCTTGCGAGATTCAGGTAGCTTCCCTCACTCATGAGCAGCTGACATCAGATCACACTTCCATAGGTAATTAGCATTCAGCACAGATATCAAAGTAGGAAGACAGACTACGATCATGTAAAATGCATAGATGTAAATGACATTAAGAAGCCCTAATATTTGAAGAGAAAATTGCGAGGAAGCTGGGAGGCTGGCGAGCAGTGATGCAGCTGGAGGAGAACCCAGCCTTCCACCACAAGGTCTCTGCCTGAGAATGAAACCGGATCAGCAATGCCAGTCTATCTCCCATATAACAGAATGTAAAAGATTTGAATTTGTTTCAACTAGAATACCTTCATCAGTACATTTCAAGCTCATTTGTAGTTTACTTACAACATACATCTCCGCTTTTTTCATAAATGATAATGTTCTAATATCACAGTAATTACTAAACTAATTATCTGTAAAGAGACTTTATATCACTCTCACTCCTTTGAAGCAACTGAATAAAAAAAAAATACAGGACCTTCAACAATTTCTTTGTCAAGCTGCTACTGCATGATTTGGGGAGCAAACTGGAAAGCTAAGCCAGATCCTACTCTGTTACTCCTGAAATTATTGATTTACCTTCCCCACAGAAAACCCGATCATCCCAAGGGATTTGATGATAGAGAATTCATGTGTCAGAGCCAGACAGTGTAGGACATCTATAAAAAATGAAAGATATGATTAAATAATCTTTCTTAGACTCTTAATTATATTTTTTCCTTCTCAAAGAGCACAGTTGCACATTTATAACATAGGAGAATTGCTTACCTATTTCTGGGACAGCCTGACTGTCCTGACAAGATACTATCTGATCTCTTTCCTGGCTTTATTTCTGTAAGTAAATATCCCATAATATTTGACACTGTTTCCAAAACATTACTGCAGTACATTAGATTAAATTATTCCTAGATGCTTTACAGCTCCTTATATAGAAAACCAAAGTTTATCTCATGTAAGCCGTTATGCACCAATGTCTTAGAGTAACTAAGGGAAAAAGTATTATTAATTGTATAAAAGCTCACTCCTGAAAATCTGCTGAAAAACTAATGCCTTTTAGCTGTCTATAATATTCTCAGTGACGGCTGAAGCAGAGACAGTAATTCATACACCCATTGATAGATAACATTTTCCACTTTGACTGCAGCAGCATGAAGTTCTAGCTGCCTCTGAGGGTCCTTCCTGGTTCTACGGAAAGGAAAAAATACCCAGTATTTCAGCAATATCCTTCTCTGTGAGCTACTTCTTTATTGGTATAATCTATTTCCTAAAAAGATTGCAATGATTCACACCAAAGACCCATCTACCACAGAGCTCTTCATAAATCATCCTTATAATCCCATGTCAAGTGACCCTATGGTTGCACTGTTTGAAATGAGGTTTAAACAGATTTGCTTTGTAAAGCAGTGAACACGAAAGACAATTCCTCCTGTCCTCCCTGTTCTTCATCTTAATTTCCCTGTATGATCTCAGATTTCCCTGAACCTTTCATGCAATCAGAGATTTCAGGATGGTTGCTCCTTAATTATTACCTAAATCTTAAATTATTCTTAAAACAGAACCGTATCAAATAATCCCAGCAGGTTTTGCACTCTGCAAATGAAGGGTGCTGTCAGAATACCCATTATTAAGCACTCTGTTGCGCTACGTGTCTGACTCTATAAGGCAGTAAATTTCAAGAAGAAATTTTTTGGTCAGAGGGAGGCAGAAACAGACAAAAAGAACAAACAAAAAGGGAAACAGTGAGAATAACCGACTGATAAAAGGAAAGGAATAGGCACAGATTTTGTTTAAAAGCAAGCCCTGGTGTTGTAGTTTATAACTATGTGCAGTGGTGAATGAACATAGCAGATGCTGTCTATGTGAGAGTAATGCGTGTATTCACTTTTTTCTTTTCTACCTTTCTAGCACTGGCATGGCACATCAGTGTGTTTCGAATTGGTCATAGCTCCCTTGAACCTTATATATTAAACTATGAAAGCTCACAAGTGACAGGCTGCTGCAAAACTCTGGCGATTGACTTGATTAAAACTGATACAAAACATCCTTTGAAACCGCCCTTTCATTAACACTTTAAATATCATAGATATTTTCATAAAAAGCATTAAAAAGTTATTTGTACCCATTTCACCTTAAATGCATCTTTCTGAACCCAGGTGATATGCATGCTGCCTTGCATGTCAGCCTTAATGTCAGCCCAACAAAGCAAAGGAACAGAGAATTTTTCTCTTATCCCACTGGTGTTTTGCAGATTGTAATCTGACTGCCAGTCTCCAAGGGGAAGTTTCTGTATCAGAAACACAACTGACACAAACTCTGGCTTTTTTAGCAGACAAGACTGTTAATTTAAAAACAAAACAAAACAAAACAAACATTAAAAAAACCCAGCAAAACCCCCACAAAACCGAAACCACCTCTTATCCCACTGGTGTTTTGCAGATTGTAATCTGACTGCCAGTCTCCAAGGGGAAGTTTCTGTATCAGAAACACAACTGACACAAACTCTGGCTTTTTTAGCAGACAAGATTGTTAATTTAAAAACAAAACAAAACAAACATTAAAAAAAACCCAGCAAAACCCCCACAAAACAGAAACCACCACCTCAACAATCACCACAAACTTGTCTTTTAATTCCTATCAAGTTTTTCTCTTTTTGGCATAGCCAGCTCATTTTAGTACTACAGGAAAGCGGAGAATGTGTTGCTGATGCCATGTTGTGTCTGTGTGCACATATGTATGCTCTAATGACTCAATTTCATAACGTCAGTGATCTATTATACTCTATGAGCATTATGGCAAATTTCTGAAGCACACGTAGAGCTGTAGGTATATACCTGATATGCACTGGCTGCCCCACCTGCTTAATTAAAAAAACCCACCTCATCACCACCACAATGAGCAAACAAAAAACACTGACATGACTACACTTGAAATGTGGTTATTTTCTTTAACCTGCTTTGAAATCTGGTACAGAGTCTGAGTATTGTAGCGGGTTGAATATCAATCATTCACAATTGTAATGTTCTGTACCTCTGGGGTTGGATGTGAAGATTTTTATCGCAGTTCTGGGCAATCATGAAGAATTGTACTCTGACATCTAGTGCAGGCATTTACCTGATTTCCCACCTATCAGAAAAAAATGAATCTGCTCTCTGCTGTCTGCTAGTACATATAAGCAAGGCATGGGCTGATGAGGAGCATACAGTGGTGGGCAGTGCTGATACAACTCTTAATCTTTGGAAATACTGTTTTTCCACTCTCTTTACTTGAAAAAATAAACTGCTTAGAGGGTAACCATGACGAAGACAAGCTTCTCGGAGCAAACTGAAAATAAAAATTTTAATGTTTTCTGCGTGCCCGAAGAGATGTGGACAATATTTGAGCAAACCGCCCCATTTGTTTCAATGAGGTCTTAACTCAGATAGCCATGAATAATAATGTGATATCATCATTGTAAACTATTTAATTCTTCACAAAATCAGATTTAAACAGACTAAACAATTTTTCTCTTGGATCGCAGTCTGCTTCATGCAGATTCTCTCATCTCTGCCTTCAGATCTCTAGTATCAGAGTGATTTTCATCCAGTAAGCAATGCCTCATGGTCCTCTCTCCTGCAGTGAGGAACACTTCCACATCACCATGCCAGGTTAGCAGCTGGCACTCCAAGTATGGCTGACTGAGACTATATTTTTACACCACGCCTGCCATCACATCAAATTTGCATTCCCACTTGAGAAATGAGTATGTACAAAACCTGCTTATACTTTTGAGCCAGGTACAGCATTGGAGCAGAGGAACAATTGCTTCTTGACCCACCTCCCACCTGAAATCAACCATGTGAGTCCTCCTAACCCATCTAACCACAGTCAAACAACTTGAAACCCTTTTCAGAAATGCTTTGTTGAACTCTGAGCACTGTGATAGATGCAGTCATTCTTGGGGTTCAGGTAGAAGCCTGTCCTAAATACCTTGCAGGCACTGTGGGACAACTTCCCAGCCAGTTTCTCAGCTGTGGCTGGCTGCACAAGTTCTTTCACTGCAAGTTCAAGCAGTGCAATTTAGCTTAATGTTAAGGATGCTTTAAGCTGGGCTGAGTGCCCTAACACAAAGGAAAAGAGATTTGAGATTGAGCTGACGTATCTTTGGTCTGGAAGAACAACCTGCAGATGCATAGGTAGTTTGGCTTTCATTTTTTTCTTTTCTGTTATTTTAGGCACCTGCAAGTGTTACTGACTGGGTGAACATTTCTAGTGTGCCTTCAGGAGCAGTCAAACAAGATAAAATAAACTGAATTCACTAGCATTTTAACCAACATTTTTCTGTCTTGAAATGCCCACATGTTCCTCTCTCCAGCCAGCTGAGAAGCAAATGCCTATTTGCTGATAACCAGACATTATGGAAACGTGATATGAAGCTCTACCCGTGTTTCATCTAGAGATTTGTAAGAGGTATAAGACCAGTTTGAATGTGGCCACAAGTCAGGTGATGACACTTGTATGGGCTCGGGATGGTACCAGCATCATTCTGTAGATGTATTTTGTTTCCTCTACAGACATGTTGAATCCATGTAACAGAGAAAACCATTCATCAGGAAAATTAGGGACACTGTTTAAATAAACTCACATCATGGAGTACCTTTAAGATATAGACAAGTCCCAGACATTACAACAACCAAGCCTAAGGGCATCGGTATGAACATGATACTTCTTGCTGTAGGGGATCTAAGGAAAAGTCAAGAAGATAAGACAACTCTGCTTTCTAATGCTTGGTAATAGCTGGGGCTTACATAGTGAGTCAAGGTCAGATGTGTCTCCCTTTTGTCTCTCTTATAGACTGTTCAACAGTAGCTTATGCAGAGCTCTGCCTCTTTCTCTTCATTACAACAACTTTGTATTTATTTTCAGCAGTAAAAAGTGGAAATATGTATTTTTAATACACTTTTTCTCTCCTTGCCAGCTACAGATTGAGAAAGATAAGTCCATGCAGAAAAGAGAATAAGGTCTTACCCCTGTAAGACCTTTGAGGAAAATGTCTTTTAAAAAGGCCATCCTCCACTCACTGATTGTCTAATATTATCTCAAGGTCTAGCAAAGGTCTTGAGTCAATAATAAGCTGCACACAACAAGCTAGACAGGTTAAGTAGACTTAGAACTCTTGTCAAAATACATGTCATTAATTAACAATATTATGAAGGCAAGTAATAATAATACCCCATAAAAACTGCATTAGAAAGGAGGTAGAATAACACAGGTCATGTTAACTTACTGCAAAAAGGAAAAGAACGGGTAACATTTTTCTTCTGGTGAGAATTAGGAAACTATGTAGCTCAGAGGCTATAAAGAAACCTCAAGTATTTTAGATCAAAGGGCTCAGGTGGTTCCACAGGGGCAAACTGTGGGACTCAGGATAAGATCCACTGAGAAATGGGATGTTACAAAGATGCTATATTCAGTTGGACTAAATCCAGTTGCAGTGGTTAGGTTTTGATGCTTAATTTGCTTTGGAAAAAGAAGGGAGAGAGGAAGTCAGGAAAAGAGAAAGATAAGGTAAGAATCGTAGAATGGCCTAGGCTGGAAGGGACCTTAGGATCATTTAATCCAACCTCCCTGTCATGGGCAGGGATGCCTCTCAGCTAGATCAGGCAACATATGGGGACCAACAGAAAGAAAGAAAGAAAGAAAAGAAACAAATCAAGTGGGAGAGGCACATTCATCATAGGCAGGTCTATGCTGCCTTCCTTCCTTTGTATATCAGTAATGGATGACCGTGAACCAGCTGGAAGAAAGGGAACAAGAAAGGAAGAAGAAAGGAGAGACTGTACCTTCAATATGTATGGGGTAGCTATTATTGTGGGTACTACTCTCATTGCCACTGACACCAAATACTTCACAGAAAAAAGAAAACCCAGCAGTATCAGAGGTATGAAAAATAGTAAAATTAATAATAATAAATCAATGGCCATGCCAGAATTAAATCCTTCCTGTGTCAGAGTGACCTGATTTGTGATCTATTGCCATGACCTTGCTACTGATTTCTGACTCCATGCCCAAGACAGTGCAAGGAGTCATAAAGAGATCCTTCTTTTTAATTCCGTACTGCTCCCATTGATATCTCCTTCCTGGACATGTTGTGCAAGCCTGTGAAACGAAACAACTCCCAGGCCTCTTGATCCTTGTATTATTTTCTCTTCTACTATCTTTTTGTACCATGTAGAAACCATAAAAGAATAAAACCTCAAACTCTCTTACCAGTTCATGATGAATTCTAAGTATATTTTTTAGCAAGTTTAATGTTAATGGGCACCAATTACTCTTAGAAATAATCATAAAAGGCATAAAAAGGCTGATACTGTACATTTGATAGTCTCCGGAGGCCATCACCCAGATGAAAGTACAGTTTTAAATGACGCGTACATTAATGAGGATGATAATTTCTTGGTACATACTGCTTTTGTGGTTTGGGCACACCACATTTACAGAAGTGCCAGGCCACTACTCATCTTTGAGAGGATGGGATTTGCACCCTTCTGTAACAGAAAAACGTCACTTGATTGGAAAGGAGTCCTCAAGACTGTTACTGTAAAAATATTCTTGAGTGCTGAATATTGTCATTATGAATATAGAGCTAATCAGCCTTTCTTCTTCTAGTACTCAGTTGTACAGACAATTACTTCTTTCAGAAAACAATTAAAATGGCATAAAGTGAATGAGCAAGGCTGTAAAAATGGTCAATAGTTCTGTGAAATACAGTAGTAGTAATAACAACTAAAAATATGTCTCCACAAACATAATTTCTGGGTGGTAATTCATACCACAGTGAAGATGATGGCACTTTTCAGAGTTGTAAGGACCTACTGTGCTGCTAATGTTTATAGGACAATCCCCAAAACAGGTCGCAAATTCAACAAACACGATATCCCCTGTCCAAGCTTTACAGAAGTTTTTAAGGAATATTTTGTTATTTAATTCTGAGTCACAGTTATTACAGGAGGCAGAAAAGTGTTTAAACAACAGATAACACTGTTATTTCTGTCACTGTGTTCCTTGGTCTCCATAGCAGACGGCGGTCACATGAAGTCTGAACATGCCCACGGGATTCCTTTGGGGAAAAAAGTCAACATTTGCTATTCATCCATACATTGGTTCAGTAGCTGAGTGTGTTAATGTGTTTAATATGTATTTATCTTTACAACTCTCTGGCAAGTGAGAGTTTTGACTATATCTTACAGACCGCAGGTAAAGGCAAAAAGCTTGTGAGCGGAACCAGGCAAGTGTCCTGCAGCATTGTACATGTACTGACAAATTATTTCAGTTCCCCTTGGTGTGCAAGTGTTTGTGAGATCACAGTTTGCCCTCCTTAAATCTATCAGATGCTATGTCAATTGACTCAAATATCCTTAGTGCTTATAAGCTTTAAACTGCTTTGTTGGAAATCAGTAGAGAACTCAATCTTCCAGGGGTCAGATTCATCTTTTTGTGTGTATTTCTCCAGATAAAGCTCAGTCCTCAGGTAAAGCACACAAGATAGGAGATCCAGGAAGCTCCTACCAACGTGGTTATACTTAATCCACAATTAAAGAATGCAAACAGTGGTTTGGATGGGAACGGAGTAAATTTACAGATTTAAAAAAAAAAAAAAATATCCATGGAGGATCATTAAAAACACAATATCACATCTGACTTGGGAAGGCTCAGAGCTAGAAATATGCTACAGATTGGAAGAATATTAGAAAGCAGTTCTATACCTTTCCTAGCCTATATTCTTGCCCTAGCCTTACTATTCCCTAGGCAGCTGAAGACTAGCTACATGGATATTTGTTTTCATGTAGCAGAGCTGAGTATTCCAATATGTGTATGTGTTCTTGGAAAACAGCTTATGATTCACCAGGGTCCTCATTCAGCTTTCTGTCTCACAAGAAAAACAGGGAAAGGGAATTTCTTGTCTGTTGCTATAAACTTCTATGATCAGAAAATAATTTAACTTTTTCTTTATGGACATGGTTAGGAAACAGGTAAACCCTCCAATCCTGCAGCTATCCTGGACTGTGAGGCAATGTTGTATAGCGTCTGAAGAGGTAGTTGTCATGCTGGGAAGACATGAAGAGATTTTGCTTATCTCCTGTAGCACTACAGGTGGCTGGTGTTAGTAGAGATTTCAAATGTGATAATTCTTCTAAAACAAGGATTAATTACCAAAATCGGGTTCTGTTCTACCTTACAAAGATAGGGAGGAGGACATCAAATGATGAGCATTCATTAAGATATCTTCCCCTGTTGGTATGTCCCACATAGGGTTTGAAAAGTAACACCTTTGCTTGCATCAGCAAGTGGTGTCAGTCCTCTAGCCCCCTGCCTCTCTCCCAATTAGTCCCAGCCTACCCTCACACACTGCACTGTTCTTACAACTCAGAGCAGGGCTGCTGTTTCAAACGACGTGCTAATATCTTTGTCAAGTTTCTCTCTAGGTCACTATTTTTGAATATTTTATTGATACAAAGGTGAGATTTTTCAGAGGAGCTGATGAACCACTTTGAGAAACATGTTGTTTACAGAGTTCTGTAGGGATATTCTGTGGTACTGGTTGTTTCTTTTTTCTTCATAAGTAATTTTATTTGTTAGTTATCAAGACCTGGACATGCAGAAAGAATGCATGCTGCAGTTAGAAAATACTGAAAAATTTCCCAAATTCCTCCCCACTACTGTTGTAGTAGAAGTACTCCTTAGGGGCTTTTTTGAACAAATGCAATATGGAAATACCAAAACTCCTAACCCAAATTCTTCTTAAAACACCTGTCACTGTGATCTGACTTTCATTTCTGAAATTTCAAGTCAGCCAGAACTATGGCTTGAGTTATTCCTAGATCAATACTCTTAGAAGACCCGAGTTCTGTTCCTCTGAATTTTTCTTGTCGCAATTGTAATTCAACAGGAATCTGTGAATCTGTTTTCTCACCAACTCGAATAATTAAAGTTTGTGGGCTGTACATGTTAACACGCTATGTCTCTCTCCTGGTTGTTTCAAAGGAAGAACATGTACTGGGTTTCCACATGAACTCATTTGGGTTCCTTGTACTGTCCAGGATCTCAGAAATAAAGGTAAAGAGCTGAGTCTACACTGGCATGGATATTTTTAAACTGCGAATACTACTAGAGCATGGCAACAAGATTTAGTGTGAGCTATAACACTCAACAGGGAATTGATATTGCAGCCATCAGCCTGGGCTGAACTTTAAGATAAAAAATTCCCTTTCCTTGGTACATCTGGCTATACTAATGTGATCACCTGCATAACACTCCTGCGAGATTGGCAGTTGCTATGAGCCTTGACAATGGACAGTCTACTAGGACAAAGTTTCCATGAAAAACATGATTAATTCCAGGTGCCAGAAGCCTGGGCAGAAGGCGTAACATGGGTGGTAAGGGTGAAGCTGGAGTGATGGCAGGAGGAGTGGCTTCCCTTGCCCCCAAACACATTGTAATTTCCCATGAGTCATATGGAAGATTTTAAACAGTCACTTAAGCCACCCCAAAAATAACCTTCGTTTCTCCTCTTTCAGCTAGAGACATCTAATTATAAAGGATAAATGTAGATAACTTTGAAGTATCTCCATCTCTGAAAAGCTACTTTAATGTCCAGAATTAGCTGCCAACTTTGTCAAATCATATATCAAATAGTCACTTCTCTCCAAATAGAAAAGTAGTAACCAATAAATCACTGAACTAAGCACTACTAGGCATAGACACGTTATATTTGGAAAGGATGCCCTTAAACAGAATAACTAACTGCATGGCCAACAGCTCTACACTCCACAAGAGGTTTGCTTTACACATTTCTGTACCAAAGTTACCCATAACTTTCCCAGTCCAGCCTCCATTGCACAGGAGGCTTTTGTCAGAGTAATGGAATTCTTCCCACCACCCTGGAGAGCTGTCTCATGCTGCATGCTGCTGGGTGTCTTTTGACTGAGATAGATTTGATCTGCCAGGCAATGCAGAGGCTCCAGAAATTTGTCAAAACCACGTGGTTTCAAAATCTGAAGCCCTCTAACTACATCTCTCATGCCCTACCTCACAGCACGTAGCTCAGCACAAGGTAACTACACAGCGGGGAGTTACGCTATGCTGGGCAGCTGTGCCAGCCTGACTTTCCTTGAGCAGTCGTGCATCACACCATCACCTTGTGTAGATACACTCTCCATTTTATAGGTACTAACTGCTGTGATATTGAGGTTAGAGGGAATAATCGCCCCCAAGGCTTCTCATGAATGAGAAGCAATTCTTGGCGAGGTACTTTTCAAGGCTATTCTCATTTTTATAGGAACAATTCAGACACCTTTGCTTTGGAGCAAACACTGAGACCAGATACAGCAAATAACATGCAGGGATTGCCAGCTCTCTGGATCTAGTGGTTCAGTGGCAAGAAGGGGAAAGAACAGTTTTTCTAGAGAGTTAATTTTCTCTAGAAGTCGTCAGAGCTTTATACAAGTTTGGCAGGTCCTCTGCACCAGCCCAGGTCATGTGCTGCGTCAGCAGATCCCTTCCCAAGAGCTGTCCCCATTCCTAGTAGCTCTGTCTCGCCCTTTCCTAATATACTAATATTGGTCTTCCTTAGAGCATTCAGTAAGGAATATTACACGCTTCACTAAGGTGTTACATATTTCTTACATCAGCAGACTTTGAAATAGCCTCAAGAGAGGTTTAAACACAGATCGTAACTACAGAATTCAGTAATTTATGGAAGGGAGAATTGAACCTCCGGTGAAGCCAGTGGGAGATTAGTATTATCAGCTGGGGAATCTTGCCCAAGACTTTTTGTGTTTACTTTTATTTGTAATTATATTCTTTTTAAAATGTAAATATTACCACTTTTTAATATATATAGTCCATGGAAAAACAAAGGTCAAATTACACAAATTAACTGCTTTTAAGGAAAGACTTATTTATAGTGCACAAACTCACAGTGACGTAAGTTTTAGTTTCTTAATTTTTACTTCCATATCACATCCTATTCTGCAAAATGGATTAGACTGTAATCTGTCTGGATTAATGTCAAATCTAACCCCTCTTCATATATTTCATGTTCATTGCTTGCCATAATTGCAAAACCAGCTCTGCCTGTCCCATACGAATGAATGGCAGGAAGGTAGCATAATATCCTGTAAGTAAGACTCAGTCTTTTAAGTTTAAATATATTGCTAATAGAGCTTTCTGCTGAATGCTTGGACACACTACAGCAGGTTGGATTCTTCAGATTTAGCGTTAGCTCACTTACAGTCTCTTCTGTATCACTTTGCAAATAGATCATTTTCAGGGTCAGATTCACTATTTTTTTTTAATTGTTTGAGTAAAATTTTAAGTATCTTCTTAGGCCATAGAGTTTTCCATATGTGATTAGGGTGTGTAAAAAAATTGTGATCTCATGAAAGATGTAAATCTCCACTGACTGAAGAAGTTTGCATTGATGCAATAAGATTTGTGGGGTTTTGTTGTTGTTTGGTTTCGTGGGGTGCTTTTTTTTTTTTTTTACACTCACTAAGGAAAAAACAGATTCCTCCCCCTGTTTTATAGTTCTTCCACAAAAAAAGAGTCTTGAATGCTTTCCCTTATATACAACTGTTATGCATATTCTATCAGTTACTGACAGAAACTACAAGAAGCAACACTGTTTCAGAATTTTTTTGTATGTTGTGCCTTTTTTTACTCATTTAGTTCTTTTCTAATAACAGCATATGGAAATAAAGCCTCAAAGGCTTTTGGCGGTGATGGAAGTGGATGCTGGAATTAATGTTTATTATGAAAATGGATTCAGTGTACAATGCCTATCCACAGTATTTATCAAATAGCAGCAGTTTTGTGCCCTGCAGTTGAAACTCGACAATGAGAAAGAAACCAAATGGATGAATTTATGAAAAGAGCTATTGTGGGCAAGTTTTCAGTCACCTCGACTTTAACTAGTTCTTCGCAGGTTGACCATCCAAGACTTAAAAGGCTACTCTGACTTTAAAACACATCTGGTCCTCTCAGTTTTGCTCTTAGTGGCAAAGTGAAGTCACCACCAAGACTGGCCAAAATTCTCCGTGTCAGTAGAATATTTATAGTGGGACTTGCAGACCTCATGGTCAGAACTCAGTTTGGCAAAGTCAGTAGCCAGATTGTCAGAAGATTTTGGCACATCAGATGCCAAGTTGTTGGAGTGCCTGAAATGGAGCAAAAAGCCTGTAAAATCTGACTCCAGTCGGGCAGAAAGACTGAGCTGGAGAACAGACCTTTCAGGCGTGTTGAATTGCACCCCATC
>NW_009735557.1:45807-46215 GCF_000703405.1 Apaloderma vittatum | reverse complement strand
AGCAGGTAATCGGTGTGTTCTGGCACTAAGGCTGTCAAATCAACACCTCTCACTAGCTCTGAAGTGACACACACATAGGTAAAACAACATTGGGAGAGATGAATACACCCACATAAACTTTTCTTAAGCTTGAAGGAGTGTTGATAAAAAACACATTGGGGCAAGAAAAAGTGCCATTCACTTCTTGCAGTCCAAATTATGACACCTCACAGCTTCCTGCTAAGATACACAACTCACAGCATGAAGTAATATTTTTATCACTGTTTGACAGCTGTAAGCTCACAGAGCTTAGCTCTTCTAACTCGACTCTCAACTCCAACTTCCCTCTGTGCTTTTAAGTCTGCTGACACGTTTGACTTCTGCCATGGACAGATGTGGTCCATGTTTTCAGAAAGAACCTGTCTAACT
>NW_009735557.1:29804-45776 GCF_000703405.1 Apaloderma vittatum | reverse complement strand
TAGGGAAACACAGAATTTTACCAAATATACATGTGTATGTGTGTATATATATATATATAAAAAGATATATGTGCGCACACACACACATATATATACACACACACATATATATTTACAAAGAAATTGTGCCTGACTTAAGAACAATTCCTGATTCTTGTACTTCCTGACTTCTGTCACACCCTTTCCTCATTTTTATTTCAAATTATTTTATTGTTTTGGTCGTTTAGTGTCTTATTTAACTGGGACTAGGGCAGGACTGCTGAAAAAAACAGTTTATCTTCTTAAAGCACTTGTTTAAGTTTGGCATTACTTAATCATCACTTTAAAAAGTTCAAAGAGTACACTACCCGTGAGATAGACAGAAGTCCATTTTTGAGAAAATAAGATGAAATCAGATAACATGAAAGGAAATGCTATGAATTAGCTGTGCAGAACAGTCAGAAAACTAATGGCTGACATAACCCACCAGTTCTTGGCAGGCTGACCATCCAGATTCAAGCCAGGATGTAGAGTACAGAGGTACTCGTCTCCTATTTCCCTTCATGAAAGAACAATCAATAGAAATTATCAAATTTCTATCACAACCCTGGAAATAGAGGGGTGGTGAATAAAACCATTTGAGTATCTGATCTAAAGCTAGTATCAGTAACAACAAGAGTCAAAATTAATCAAAATTAGTAGATCGAGCTCTCAAGGTTATTTCAACTGATGAACGCTGTTCCATTGTTTTTTGTAATACCACCTAATTGCATAAATACTGATAAATTTCCAGGAAAAACACAAACTGAATGGACAGTGTACCAGACCCTTGTGAATCCTTATAAGGCCCTGCTCAGAACACGTAGTGGGTTATATGCATTGTGTGACTTCTCCTCAAGGCTGCATAAGTATTTTCTCTTTCATTTCATAGACCATGTTTGAGATGCCCTCCTGAGAAAGCACAATATTAGCTTCACAGCCTTTATATAAAACATTTATCTCAAATAGAACAAATGCAGCTAGGACAGTAGCAACCATACTCTCTATATTGCCCCATAAATACTAACTTCATAATCTAAAATGTGTCATGTGATTTGTGCTGTAGACCAATATACACTGTAACACACACTAGAATGAGACAAGTGCCGTATTTTAAAACATATTAAAACAAACAGCTGTCTTACAGAAACAAACAAAATTCCAGTTGTTGCTGACCTGAATTTAATATAAAACTGTGATTGAGATACATAGACTCTATGCTTACACAGTTCTCCTGATATTTCCATTCAGGACCAGTTAGATTTGCCTTGTTTTGGTTGTCTCCTTTTTATTTCTATTCCTGAAATACAGAGCAAACATCTAGTTTCCTGGAAGCCAAAGGCAAAAAACTTACTGATTTTTCTAATAATAAACAATCAACAAAGGAAATGAAGAAATTCAGATATTCAAGATTCATCTTTTTCTAGTGACATAAGGCTAAAGGAATTTTTAAAGAAAAATCCTACTGTGACCTGTGGTAATTTTGTAGAGGTACTGATAGGAAGATGAGCACTTCATTTAGCGTTAATCCTATCATCAAGACTGGCTAATTTTTTGATTCAGGATATAAACAGACCTAAAACCACACGAAGAAGAGAAAAAACTCAGGATCTCTTCCAGTGAGTCTAAAGGGAAGACAATTGCAAGATTGTCTGCCAGACGAAATAGGTTCAGAAGTCTTTAGACATATACAGATGAAATCTGAAAAGTTACACTGGCTCCATAGCTAAAACATTAGTGTTATGAATGTGGAAGTTCAAATACAGAAGTCGCTAAATTTTTTTTCAAATTCAAATGTTTCTGAAGTGAAATTTAAAACATACATTTTAAAAATCTGAATAATACACTGATAAAGAAAACCTACTAACGCTGGATTGTTTGTCTCTGAAATTGTCCTCCGAAGCCCACATATCTTTCAAGACAAAATTTTGCCAAATTGAGTCTGGTGGGCTCAACACAGGAGAAACCGGTCAAAAATTGTCAGGAAGTCTCAAAAATAAAGGCCATTAATAGGTTCTTCTTGACCTACGATATACACCATTATCCATGGTTCAGGTGTAGGACTGGATAAGAGGGCTGGATGGGTTTTTTTGGTTTGTCTTTTTGTTTGTTTTCTCCTTTGTAGAAGGAAGTGATTATAAACTGCAAGAATATTATGGACGTTAGTGAAATCCCTAAACGGATGCTTTATTTCTATGGTAGTGTTCAGATTCTTTGTAAGCAGAGTTGCTCAAAAGCAAATCAAAGTGGTACAAGTTTCAGTATCACTGAGTAACCTGCAAAACTGAGAAGCCTCACAAAGAGGTACAGGTCAGCACCCACTGGACTGTTCTAGCCTTACCGTTCCACATAGGCAAAATGCCATCATCTGGCTTTGCCTTTGGTTGCCCACTTCATGACTGAGAAATACATTCTTTTGACAAGCACTTTGAAATCTATTGAGGGGAAAAAAAGTGTGCTGACAAACGAAACCAAAAAAACCCCAAAATAACAAAGAAGGCCTTTCCTTAAGAGTTTGCTGTGGTTCATTATCTGGCCCCCAAGACGTGAAGCACCAAACATAGGAAATAAGTGCCACATAGTACATTCAGTGTTAAAAGGAAGAATTTTAGAAAACTTGATTTATTGACTGAAACAAAAATCTAATATTTTAATTTCTGATTTAAGAAATGCATGGGTGTGAAGGGAAAAGCCTCTGCATCTATTAACAATCCCTGCTAGCATCCACCACTCAACAAGGAATGTTCAGTTTCACCTTTTTTTTCTGCTATTTTGCTATTTGTGAATGATGCGACTAGAGTTGAGTTTCTTGCACAAAGCAAATTCCAGCCAGTAAATTGACAAAGAAGTGAATGAGGCTCTCTACAGGACAATCCCTTCACCCTGTGTAATGACTAGACAAGTCTATTCATAAATGGATTCCATTTAAAAGCATGTCAGCTCAGTAGGAAAAGTCTTCTAAAGCCTTCTGACTTACAGAGAAAAATACCTGTTAGCTGGCCTGAGGGCACTTTCTTCCCTCTGTTTACCCCTCCTTGAGAGGCAGCAGCCCAAATAAATTTGTCTGGAAACCCTTGTTCATAAAACAGGGAAAAAACCAACCAAACACACACACACACACACAAAAATCCACTAAAAACAAGCAGAATAAAAACCCAAACAAAAAGATGGAAAGAAAAGGGCTTCAGAGCTGAGGAAGAGAGACAAGGCATTGTATCGCTTTGGTACAAGCAGCACATGGGTTAAGGAGTGCATGAACTAGGACCTAATCTGAGATTTACCCAATCACAGTATCACTTCTGATTTTTGTGGGGCCAGACTCATCCAGTTTTCCTGACAGCACTTTATGAAAGCCTTTTGTCAGAGAGGAGATGTTACAGGACTGGTGATGGGATCAGAAAGACTGTGTGCCTGCTTTGCCTCTGACTTTCGCCAAATCCTTGAAGTAAACATAACCCATTAAAATGAAACCCAGTCCCTGTCTGGCCCAAACATACAGCATGGACCGGACCAGCATGCATGCTTGCTCTCAAGGCATTCTGCACCCTTCATAAACAAAGAACTGACTTTTCCTCCTCTTTGTGAAACGAATGCCCACGACAGCTGTAGCCAGCCCCTGCAACACCTTCACAAGGAAGAGTGATTAATTGGGATTCTTAATTGATACCTAAGTCTTGTTGTGAGGTATCAACAGGTCTCAATAAAAATGACATCAACAGCAAAAGATGCTGAACAGTTATTCAAGACATGTCAGGCCCCTGGACATCTCTGCAAAATAAGAAAAATTTCCATTTTGTCCACCTTTTGAGTTCCTAGTACTTATAAAACTTTGGCAGAGAACTTGACTTTGCCACAGACTTGCTTAAAGACTTTTCCCTTTGGAAGAGCCCTTACCTATCAGGTAATGCTGAAGATACACAGCAATAATATCAGATAATACTGAAGATACACAGCAATACTGAAGAAACAAGCTCCTCACTCCCTTGGAGTCCTCAGCCTGCTGGCCCTGAAACAAAGTGTCTCCTCCATCCCTTGGGGTAACAGCCTGTTCCCTTTTTCTCCCACCACACACCTTCACAAGCTCACACAAAGCCTTTCATTACCCACCAGTGGCCTCCTTGCAGGGCAAACCTCAGCAAACCTCTTCTTCACCCCCAGCAACAACCCTTCCTCCAACAGGATTTTACACCTCTGCTACAACCCCAGACACCCAGAAAACAATCAGCCTAAAACACTGATGGAGCTCCTTCCTCACCAGATACCACACTCCAGGGCGTGCAGGGCTACTGACACGTTTCTAAGAAACGGCAGTTAAGGCTGCTTACAGCCCAGTTACTGCTTTCTTTCTACCTTTTATTACTGCTATAAATGGCTCACCTGAAGATAAATATTTTTATAGATCTGCACTCTGGTTGATCGATGACAGAAAAACAGCACGGTTGTGCTGGAAGATACATGAGTTTGTATTTCCAGGTCTTTCTAGAAAGATAGGCCTGACTCAACATCACTCACACTGCACATTCAAGAACTCAGACAAAGCTCCATGGGGAAATATGATTGGAAGACAAAGTCACTTGGCAAAGATGCAGAGCAACCCGCTGGCATCTTGGAACAAATCAGATGATTTATAATAACTTCAGGTGGCTCATGCAGAGGCATGAGAAGAGGCCTCCCTTGAGTCCACTTGCACTTTAGGTGGATTTCCTCCAAGACCGTATTTGGCTTTGATTTTTCTATTTTTTTTTAAAAAAAATAAATCAGAGGCAATAAGGGATATATATAAAAAAGCAGCTTTTAATCACTGTAAGAATCTCATTTAATCAGGGTACTGTCTGGGTTCATTTCTTTAGCAGTGATGAATTAACCTAATCACTGTTCAATTGAACTAGGAGCCTTGATATTATAATATTTTAAGCTTTGCCATTAGTTGCCTACCTCTGTCCATCACAAACATTTTGCTATTTTTATTTTCTGAACGTGCATATTTAAATAACTGCTATGAATTGTCTTATGAAACACATAAATTGGTTCTGACTGTGTAAACTTAGGAAACATTGCATTTGTTGGTTTAACTGGATCAGATATCTAAAAAGGAAAGGCAGAGAACATGAGAATCTGAAGGAGTTGGGACCTTTTCCTAGAGTGACATCACTTATGCCACGTTCATATTCCCCACGTTTGTTTGCCAGGGAATTCATTCAGACATTGAATTCATATCTTTTTGACCAGTTTTGAAATAAAGCTAGTTAAAATCACTCCACTATTGGGGTGATTTGGAAAGAAAAAAAAATACAGGTAAGACAAACTGATTAACGTGAACTCAAATGTAACAATAATACTAGAGCAAGCTTAAACTCATAGCTCAGTGGAGTCATGGCCAGAGGATTTTTCTGAAACCATATGGTGTCTCTCATGAGAATGTGAAGAAATATTGTTCCTAACCCCATAGCTGTCTGAAATATGGCAGAT
Source organism: Apaloderma vittatum (assembly GCF_000703405.1). Classification (NCBI taxonomy): domain Eukaryota; kingdom Metazoa; phylum Chordata; class Aves; order Trogoniformes; family Trogonidae; genus Apaloderma; species Apaloderma vittatum. Next base: position 40,289 of record NW_009735557.1, on the reverse strand, counting down.
GGAGGGAACAGTACATGTGCCAGCATGTCTAATTAGCTCAGAGACTCTTAACTCCTCTGTTGTTTTTAAAATGCCACTCTTTCAATATCTGGTCCAACATCCATGGAAGTAAACGGGAGTTTTTCTACTGACTAAGGTAGATGCTAGACTCAAACACACAACATAGTAAAAAATATTTGGCTACTGACTAATTGCAAAGTTGTTTTTAACACACTGGCAAAAGAAAGGAATGGAAAAAAGGAAGGCAGAAACAGGGCTATTTCTGATCATTAACTGGTTTCACTGTGCGTCTATACCAGGCTTTACTGTGGATTTATAGCAGATTGGACATTTCCAACTCGGTCCAGGCTGGGTATACACTTGGATGTTCTTCCAGTGATATATACATACATGTTGAAGGTTACTTTTCTTTTTCTCTTCCTCTCAGAAAATATTTGTTTTTCTCCCCCAGTTAAAGTTCTGTTCCTTCTCCCATTTCCACACTGTGTGGGAATCCATGCTCCATCCCATGCTCCTGCCTGCACCCTGACACGCCACAAGCGTTCAGGATCCCGTCCACCAAGTGTGGCTCACTCCCTCCATCAGCTTCCTGGCTGGATCTGTTCACTGTGTGTCATCCTCCACCAGCTCTCCCTCTCCTAGGGAAAACACAGGTACAGCTGAGGGACAGTCACCCACTTGCCCTGGGGGTTCCAACAGAGTTTCATCTGTGCAAGGGGAGCTCTTGCTGCTGTAATTCACAGCACAGTAGAGGGATGCAGGCTCAGCTGAGCTGCAGACAAAATGTTCATTTTCCTTTAGGAAGGAGGCAGCACTGTAGGAAATCTCTGCTCCGGGTAAGCACTGACCCTGTTAAGAGAGTCTGATCATGCTGGATTGGGAACAGATCCACTCCCTTTAACTTCCAGAGGCAGCCAAGCTGATAGCTGGGTTATACAGTTGGGTTGCACAGCCCATTATAACCAGTGGCACATGTTGAGCTCTGCCAGTCTGTACCCAGGGCTGGGCTGAGCTAATCCACTGAGAGAGGCTAGTGACTGACAAAAGACTTGTGCTTTGACAACACATTTCCTCAAACAACCCACGGGTTGCTGAGAAGAGGAAGCGTTGCCATCTCTGTTAGGTATGGAGGTACAGATACAGGGGTGATTACACCGACTCTGATAAAGTGAAATGGGGAGTCTGGGGCAAGACTCATAATGCATGTTGTCATTCAGTATCATAGGGCATCTTACTCAGCTTGGTGATGCATTTAAAATCAAATCAGATCCTGTGGCTGCGAGTCAGCTGGTTCTAAAGATGAGTGGTTTGGATAACTGCTCCTTTTCACTGCTCTGTTCTTGGGCATATCTAGGTGTTAGAAAGAGAAGGAATATCTCCAGAAGAGCAACCTATTTTTGTTCTACCTAGCTCCTGAGATCTGAGGTCTGTTCAAGGGCCCCAACCTTTATTTGTGGCACAGGGCAAGACCAGAGTGGACGCGGTCTGAACTGGTCTTTCATTCAGGAAGAAAAAACTCAAACCAAATCAAACATGACAGTTCAAGCCATGAAATTGTAGCTTTTATAAACAAAGGCAGAAATATAACTCCAAAATAGCACAGTTAAAACCACATAAAGAAGTGAGGATTCACAAAGATGGACATTGCCATTCATTCCTGTGATGGACATGCAATTCAGCTGGTAAAGGATTAACATAATTCCCAAGTGTGGATCAGGAATACAGTCAGCAATTTTGTCTCGATACCTACATAGTTGTGGGTTGATTTTTTGGGGTGTTTTTTGTGTGTTTGTTTTGGTTTTTTTTCTTTTAGGGACATTATTTCCATACTCTGAGAGTCCATAGATATATTTACATGTTTTCTGGGCTGGCAACTGGTCCTTTCCCCGATACACTGGCTCCAGATCATTAGTTTCCCTTTTAGAATTATCATCTAATGGGAAGTTGTATCTTTAAATACTCTCAGCATTAAGCAAGATCTCAATTCAAGTCCAGATTTTTGGCTTATGTTTAAGTTTTACTTGAGGATTCTGTCTTGGAAAAATGGGATAGGAAACTTCCTACGCTGCAAAGATATTTGGACCTAGATTCCAGTGCAGGACAGCAGGTAAAGGTTTGAGCATATATTCAAGACACGGGTGTAATTATCCCTCTGTTCTTGAAGGATTCAGCTTTTTTAATTCTTTATAGCAACTCTTTTAAGGTGTTTTTTAAACTACCTCAAGAAAAAAAACAGGCCTACTGCTGTCTGAGCTGATATAGGCTAATTATTAATGTTTAAATCTGTCCCATGAATAACTGTAGTCAAAAGTAAAAATACTTTCCTTCCCTCTTCATATAACAAATACAGCCAATTAAACATCCCATCTAGCTTAACCAACCTCAAAACTCAAAGACAGCATTTAGCTTTTTTCTCACTTGATGTTCAGAATTGTCTAGTTGGATTTTTTAGAAGACTTTTTTGTATGAAAAAATATTTCTCAGCAGTGACTTGCTGATTTTACTTGACATTTTCTACTCCACTGTTTTAACTGCATTCATAATCCCCTCAGCATATAGTAAAGTCTGACAGAATTGTCTAGTTGGATTTTTTAGAAGACTTTTTTGTATGAAAAAATATTTCTCAGCAGTGACTTGCTGATTTTACTTGACATTTTCTACTCCACTGTTTTAACTACTATATGCTGAGGGGATTATGAATGCAAAGTCTGAGAAAATTCACAATCAGAGAACCATTAAAGTAGAATGAGACACATTGCCTGTTTAGCCTTATATATTGCCTACAGGAATTGCTTTTGCTTCAAGGGAAAGAAAGTCTACTTAGCATGTACATCTTCAATTATTAAATGTAATGACTCGGAAGAAAAAGTTAGTCTTTCTGTCCTCTGGAGATAAATAATATATGAACAATGGTAAATACCCCAAAGCTTGAATTCTAGATAGCAGCATTACATGCACAGCTTTAAGAGGCAATACAGAATGCCTGCCTTTTTTTTTTTTTTTTTTTAGCAAATCCCAGTATTTTGTGTATCAAGATGTGAAGTGACTGACAAACACACTTACGGGTAAGTATACTGAAGGCTGGAAGCACCTCACTAGAAGACTTAGATTTTTCCCTTTGATTGCCAGTTTGAAGGCAGGTCAGTCATCACCAACAGAAATAATTCAAAGGTTATTTTTGAAGTGCTTGACTTAGGTGGGATGTAGGATTAGACCTTGGTTCATGCAGGTCCACAGAAAGTCCACTCTGCAGAGCACTCCAGGCTACCAGCCACTAAGTCAAAATACTGTGGACCTTCCAACAGCCCTTCTGAAAAACGGTGATATTGCTGAACTATGCAGCAGATGGACAAGACTAGTTTCCTATTCAGACTGAAAAGTATCTGTACTCTTGAGGTTGAATTCATCAGCACTTATTTCTAAACATATGGTTCGTTTTCCCTGAAATAAGCAGAAGCAGAAAACTTTCTGGTAAAAACCTGTCATATAACCCAAACTGCCCTGCCCAGAAAAAATAATTTCTGTTAAAAAAACCCAAAAAACCAGAAGAGCAGCTTTGTCATCGTATTCTTGACTGCGCACTGCATTATCAAAAATTGATCTGTCATACTTAGTAACTTCCTTTAGCTAATTTACTTTATCTTGAACTTTGAGAGGATATTTAGAATTCATTATACAGGGATCACCATTGCATTTCAGATAATTACAAGCTCTCCAAGTAACATAATGAAGCTGATAACACAATGAAACTGTTGAAGAGACATATTTAACATCAAAAAGAAGAAACACAAAATTTGACTGCCAGAGACTTGCTTGAGATCCAGCAAACCAAAGGAAATAAATTATCCACTGGTTGGGAAGAGTTTAGATCTTAAAAGTATTCCTTGAACATCAGCTCCAGGGATATCACTCAGTTCCTTTGGCAGCAAAACAGTGATATCTCATTCATATTAAAAAATGAATTATGGAAGTGATCAAAGCAATGTAGCCCTGAAGTGGCTGGAGTCCAGAACAGCAAGTTCTATGTACAAAGTATACCTGAGGTCACTGGTGCTCAAAAGTGGGTCATGAGGGGAACGTATTGTTTTACTCAGAAGAGAGACTGGTAATACACTTTCTTCATATCGGGAATGTTATCTTTTGTGTTACTTTGAAGAGACTAGTTTATACTTATGAAACTTCTAATTTACTAATCAACAAACAGCATCTGACTGCTCCAGAGTCAACAACAATAAGTGATAAATCACAGTAAAAGTGAGGTTAACAGAGTTGAGGGAAGATATTTGTGCTGAGGAGGGACATGTTTCTAGATGCCATCTTCTCAGGAGAGGTTCTGGAACAACATGAAGTGGATGATGAATTGGGTCACTACTTATCAACTTGGATTGAGTAATGGTGGTACTGGATGGAACTATGCTTTCAGGAAGTGCTGTAAGGTTTGGAGAAGAGGTTGTGGAAACAACACCATGCCCTGAGGCCTCCTGAACACAGAAGCACAGGGAAAGTGACAATGCACCGAGCACGACACTACAGACCTGCACTCTGTATGCCTGTGTGTCCTGGACTGCAATCCACAACTCTTTCAATGCGTTGACCCTGAGCTACCACATCAAACTTAAAGCCAGTGACTTTGGTGACATCAACTCAAGCATACCGGTATTAGCATCAGAGCAGACATCCAATCACATCTGTCCAGATAGCCGTATACGAAGGTATACCAACATCTGCCATAAAAATATAGCAGCAGTATATAAAAATATACAGCTCTCATTGCTGGCTTAGAGAAATACCAGAGCCAGATACAGATGACAGGCTCGGGCTGGAAGATCTGCAGACACAGGAATTACAGGTCTCCAGCTGTGAGGTTAAGGCATATTTGCCTAAACTTTAGTTCTAACCGCAGGGCAACCATCTTGGCTAAAACACTGCAAGAGAGCTTGGCCCTCAAAAAACTAACCTTTCTCACAGCATTTGATGTGGGATAATTATCTAAAATTACTTAATTGCCTACGTAGCATTGTTCACACATCAGAACATCGAGAAAGTTTTCAGGACAGCGTGCGGCTGGTGCCTAAGGAACTCTCCCCACAGATGTTTCTAAGCAGAGTGTGGAATGGAGTGGAGATACGATCGTCAAGATCTATGAACACAAAGGAACCTGGAGACGTCAAGGAGCCAGTTAACCACGCATTTACTGTCTTGGGCCAAGTCTGTCATCTTTTGATAGATGGTGTCATTTGGGTGACTTATGCTCATTATAATATTATAATAGCAAAAAACACCTCCATCCCAAAAGCTACCCAACTCTGAGGTGCAATCACCCCTCACTGAGCTTGAGCATTGAATTTTTTTTAGTCTATGCCTTTAAACACAAAGCAAGGAAAATTTACACCAATCACAATAAACGTATGCATGACTAGAGTCACTCAAGCTCCATCTGAAAGGTAACAAATAATATAAAAATGGCCCAAGAGAGGAGGAACTTTAGGGAAGATACCACCATTGGCAGATAAGATACCACCCTGAACCACCTCTGGCTTCTGGGATCAGTCAATGGGCTGAGCCTCTTCTCCTCCGGATAGAGACACCTTTGGGGAAGATCCGAACACTTGATCTCACCAAGTGCTGCCTCAGGATGCTTAGGAAATATTTATAGAGCTGCTTATAATCTAATACATCTCTAACTTTTCCATTTGCCTTGCAGTCAGTCACTATCACTGGCAATCAAAACGAATTTGTGTATCTGTTGGAATCAAATATAGCTTACTGAAGCATCTGGCTCTGTGAGTTCCTGTTGACACTGACACACAGAGTGTGGCTGTGCACATTGCAACCATCCTGAAGGAAGGCCTTGTAAATCCAGGGGCACCGCCATATCGAAGGCATATGGGTGTGTCATGTTAGTAATGATGAATTGGGCATCACTCGGAAGTTAAGCCCAGCTGCCCCTAGTCCCTCCAATACCTGAGGACAAGCTGGAACATAAGGGGGTTTAGCTTCTGCCAAACTGATTTGCCCCTGATTTTTGCAACAGCAATTGTTGCGTCTTGTTAACGCAACACCAACACAGAGAGGATACCCTGTGTCACACTAAGCATATGGGACTTAGAGGGATGGACATATTCACCACATGGTGATGCTAGTGAAAAAGTATTTCATGATCTATGCTTAAGAAAAATTGCAGACTGAACAGTTACTTTAGATCTGATTAGAATAAAAGATTACTATACAGGACTGAGTCTGGATCTAATCAAGCTGGGGAAAAGAGCATATGGCAACAGATGTTTGCCATGACCCAGTAGTCAATCATACTCTGAAGGAATATTGTTAGATACCTATGCCTGCTGTCCTAAAGAAAAAACCAAAAACACAACAAAACACAAATAAAAAAGTTGGCAAAACTACCACACTGTAAAAGCTGAAAGGCCTAGAAACCATCACAGAGATGTGAACTAAAAACCTCTGCTCCAGATACTAATGAAATATCAGATAATAGTAAGGGGGAAAATAATAAAACTGTTGTATAGTTTTGAAATATGTTAAAAATATTACAAAAGAAAACTTAAATTTTGAAATCTTCAAATTCTTTCCATTCTGGAGGGAAAGAAATAAGTTTTCTTAATGGTGTGCAATGTAGTGCAGCACAAATTGTGTTGCAGTACAGGAAATGCTCTTCTATGAACAAATGGACTTGAAAGATCAAGGAACGAAAAGGAAAGAAACAACAACAAAAACCAAAACAAACCCTGAATAGAGCCTTAATTACATATTTTGAATAAGACGTCTCTGGCTGGTTTCGTTTTAATATAATTTTAAAGGAAAGCCTTTTGAGCGCTGTGGAGAGAATGTAGATGATAAATCAGACCGCTCCTTAACTTCTGCAATTCTAAGATATTTTGCATTTTCTGCTTAGATCACTTTTTAGGCATGTGCATTGATGATTAACCTCTGCAGGGGAAATGGAAAGGGCTAAATGAATAATCACAATTACATGCGCTAAAATATTTGTGAGTCCAATGGTACACTTTTCCTTCCCTTTCCTTGGACAGTACATAGTTGGCCTCTGCATGAGGGAATCTCCAGAAAATTATCTAGGTAGTAGCATTTCTCCAACCCACTTTTTGATTATCAGAAAGACTAATACAGCTGTACAATAGGGCTTGCCTGCTATCTTTACAATGTCTTTTCCAGTCTAAATGATACTATGATTTTCCCCCTACTTGCAAAAAAAAAAAAAATAAGAGCTCAGCTACATTTTATCAGACTTAATAACAACAGGATGTAAGAGAAGAACAACTTTCTTACTGAAGAATTCCCTGATAGATGTTCTGGAAAACATGTTCTCTGTGGAGGGTTGTGTTAAGTGGTTGTCACAGTCCTTCTAGTCTTATTGTCTACATACCTCATTAAATAAAATGGAACAAAGATAAACGCTCTTGGATTCAGGAAATATGGGTCTAGTCAGAACTCATCTATTAAGCAGGAAAATGTCAGCACAGGTTCTGGAGTGTGGTTTGTATCTTATAACAAAGAAAAGTAAAAGCTCCAATACTGTTTTAAGATAAAGTCCTCAACCAAGTCTACAGAGGAGTGATACCTAAACCACTGATATTTCAGGGATCTACATACGAAAAGTGGTTGGATGGAAGGGAATATCAAAAGGAAGCTTAACAAATAAAATTCTGTTTTCCGAGTACCAGGTTGTAAAAAAAATAAAAGAGGAGTTATTCCTTTTCAGAGTGCATGATGAAGCTGCCAACCTTGGAATCTTTCAGAAAACTAGCATTAAGCAGCAGTGCTAGACACAGCTAATCCTGTCTATCAACAGACTTGCACTAGATTAGTTACTGGACCAACTTTTCTGATTTTGTCTGCTAGAAAGTATCAGAGTGAAAGTCAAGTAACTTAGGTATTCAGCACAGATCTCCTAGAAAAGAAAAGGAGAATGGACTTGACATTTGCATCTTGCTATATAGACCTCTTCCTGCCTAATTACAATGAAAATATATTTGTATAAATCCAATTTCCTTCTGACTTAAATCTCTCTTGGGTTCATATACAGGGAATTTTCGATTAGATCTTAAAGTCTAAAATGGAAAATAAAAATGTGATTATTGTGTTTGTTTTTTTACCATCTGTTCTTAACGTTCTTGACGTTGCTGCCACGTTCCTCTGATGTATATCACCTCTGCAAGCTCGTTCAAGGGCACTAGGGCAAACTCCAGTCTGAGCGTAGCAGTGACGTTTATGGCTACATACAGATTAAAGCTAAATGTCAAAGTATAGAGGAGTCATGCTAAAGGGTAAATATTAAAAAGTAATAACACAGAAAAAGATTGCTCCAAGCAGGTGAACAGCTTCATTGAAATTTCCTTTGTGCCAAAATGTAGACCTTTGCCCTGTGCTCCAGGAAAAATCAGAAAATACTTTTTAAAAAAAATGCAGAAATTTCTCAATTTTTATCCTAACCAACATATTCTTATCTCTTAAGATAACCCCTATCCAGACATTCTTCCTGTCCAGATCTGCTAGCTAATATAGCAAGTAAGAAATTCTTTCCATGTGTATCACAGAAAAAAAAAAGTTTGTCAGTTCTTTTTTCCCCCCTCAGACTATATTTTGTGAGATAATCTGTGAATTTGGGCACAAAGAAGTAGAAGATAGGTTCCCAGTAAGGATTCATTTACTTTGCAGTGTAGAAGAGAGAATCTAAGAAACACAAAACCAGGGAGATAAGACAGTAGCAAATTGCTCAAGAGATAAGTAGGAGGTAGAGCAGGAGCACAATACAGACCAAGTAGCAGAGGAATTCCTGTTCTAACAATTGAACCATAACCAGAACATGAAAATCTGTATACAATGAAAACAATAAGAGTTATAAAATCAGCTAAAGTGTCTCCAGTCAGCACTGGAAGAGACAAATAAGGTGACTGCTGGAGCAGCTGAGTGCTGGGGCTGTCTCTGCTAGATATCTGCTCTTAACACACGATACAAGGGAATACTGCACCCAAGAACCTTGCCTGGCTTCAAGGAGAGAGTCTCCACTCATTACACTGACACAGGATTTCCTTGAGAATTCCAGCAAGTAACTTAATTTCATTGTCTTATTTTTCCTCATCTGGAAAACCGAGTCAGTGATCTTTTATTTATCTTGACTATTCTGAGGAAATGCTCCAAGACAGAGACTTTATTTCCTTTAGTGTCGTTAACTCTAGCCATACAAAATTAAGAACGTCTGTTCTATGAACTCTGAGGTATCTTTCAGGGTTTCACTGCAGATGAGGGCTGGGAACTTGGCTGGGAACTTTTAGGAAAGAAAGGTCATATAGAGATATGGACTTCTGGAGTTGAGACTTTAAAGAAGCAGCCAGGACTACATTGCCAATACTAAAAGCCACAGCAATTTTGTTCCGTGTTTACATATGATATGTGGATTCAGTCTACTTTAAAGCTTGTAGTTGCTGTTTTAAGAAGTTATTAGGAAATCTTCCACTTCAGCTTTTCAGCCATGAAAGGCTTGCTCCTCAACCTCTGCTTCTCTCTTTCCATCTCACCATCACTCTGCTACAAGGACGCTCCACATAAAACCAAGTTCAAAAGCAGTGTCTTTAATCAAGAGATTCTGCTGTAACTCTGCAATAGAAACACATTCTCAATGCTGCACCTACAGGCTTTTGGAGCCAAAGAAGAATGTTTCTCTTCTGACTTCTGGTGTTCAAGGAGAAGTGTTCAGCTAGAACTAAGACTCCTGAGATCTTGGAAAGACACCGAGTTATCATCACATGATAGGATGTACCTACTGTGGCCACAAAGGACATAATGAAATTAAATTTATTTACCTTAAGACAAAGGAAATAAGATCATTGCAAAGTTACTTTCAGGACAATGTCGCTGTATAGGCAAAGAGCCTCTGTAGAAGTCAAAGAAAGTAGTTGAAGAAAGATTCATTGAGTCAGAAAATCTCAACTTTAGTTACTTAGAGGAATAACAGATTTATGTCCTTAGACATATTCTGCACTACAAATCTCCCAGAAGAACTGTTCAAGACAAAAATTAAGCTGAAGATGTATGGGTCAAGGGTAAATAGTCTGATTAGTAGTGTTCAGCAGTAATGTAACTGGATGATTTATGGTTTTCCTTACCACAAATTCTAGCAGCAGTAGAGGTTGCAGCTATTTCTTGGTAAACAGATCTCACTTCAGCCTGGTGCTCCTCGGAATACTTGAAGTGATTTGTAAAGCCAAACCATTAAACACCCCCAGCCAGATTTAATAACAATAGAAGTTGTTCTGTGGAAAGCTCTATACTGATGCAGTCAGAAAAATGGAAAATTCTAGGTAGCATTACATTTTATTTCAAGCTGGTAGAAGTTTAAATGGTCATTTAGAGGTGTCCACCTGTTTCCATCCTTACTTCAGACCCAGAGGCAAGACAAACAGTTATAACCTGCTTTCTAAATATGAGTTTTGAGCTGAACTAGGTCCC
>NW_009735557.1:0-29793 GCF_000703405.1 Apaloderma vittatum | reverse complement strand
CCTAACCTAATTAATATTCCTTACTCATCTTTCAGATGACTTGCCACAGAATGTTGCCACCGAGATGCCTGGAGTCACAGTAATTATTCCTGTAATAAATAAACTACAAAAACAATAGATTGTCTGGCTCAATCCATGTTTCCTTTTTGCACTTGATATATTTTCTTCGGAAATATCATGCAGTATTAGGGGTTATGACTATGATATCCTTCCAGGTAATAAGCTTGAAAAGTTTTTGGTTTTCCTCATCCAAGTTTACACTAGGATAAAATTGAGATAATTAGAAATATTTTTTGACAGTGTAGGGTAGGCTAGTAGAAGAATAATTTGTAAACTGAATATTAAAACTATCACCTGAGGGAAATTGTTCATTATGATTTACAAGGGGAACATATCAACATAAAAAGACAGATTAAATTTAATGTTGATAATTTAGCTGTGAGGACAATACTTTTCCAGAATGTAGAAAACACAAGTTCATACTCTTGGTCTGAATTGTGGTTTTGTAATCCTTTTAAGAAAATACTCTAAAACTGAGGTTACTTGCTTTTTGTTACATTTCTTTTGTTTCAGTGAGAAATTCCATTTAATGTCAAGTTGGAAAAAAGAAGTCCAACAACAGCTCCAGCACAACAGGACATTCCTAACCAATTCCAGCTCTAATAGCATCTCTTGACCTTCTGTGTCAATTGACTGGCTCTGTTGTGATCCTTTAGCTGTGTAAAAGATCTTTAGGATTCAACTAGGTCCAACTATCTCAGAATGCCCCATGTGAAGAGGAAGCTTAGAATAGTGCAAAAACATTCCTACAAAATTAATCACTGATCCCTTTGCGTATATTCTCACCAAAATCAGTAATTTGAACAGGGAGGGACATTTGCCAGTTTCTACAGTTGGCTCATTTCATAAGTAGTAATGAGAAATAGCAATTGATCCTCATCTCAGCACTAAAGCAATAACTTTGATGTTTTCACCAAGCAGACAGGAATTCACAGTCCCTGTGATCACTTTTTGTATAACTCAAGTCACAGATTTACGAGTGAAGACAGTTTGGATAACCTGACTAACAGCCTTTGCAGGTTACAGCAAAGTAAATTTGCAGCATAGCTGCTGCTTTCACAGGCAGGTTGTCTCTATGATAGCATGCACTCAGAGCAAAATTTCTTTAAGTTCACATATTAATGTATCTTTTAATGCAGTGTCCTAATTAAAAAAAGAAAAATCTAAACTTCCCTACTTGGAGGAGGGAAGGTCAAAGTATCAGCTGCAATGCTGTTATTCCTGTCTCCCAGGGTTTGGGGGGGGAAGAAAACCTTTCACTTCGTAACTGCTAAAACCTCTGTGGAAACAATTATTTGGGTAAGTTTGTTTGTTTGTTTTGCCCTCCTAGTTTGGATTATTCAACATTAAATCTTTCTTCAAAGTAATTTCAAGAAGCAATCTAGTCCACTCCTGCTCTTATTTTGAGAATAAGAAAATACCACCTTGCCCATCTCCAGTTCCCAAAGTGTCTTGTTACAGACAGTTTTATCTGCTGAAAAAAACACTGCAAACAATGTGCCCCTAAGATTTGCTGGTTGAGGAGAGGAATCACCATCATGAAGTGCCCATCACTCAGCTGACTGAACACCTTGCTAGGGATAGATGAACCTAGAATCTCCACGAGATAAACCACAGCAGCTTTTGATATTTCACAGCCGAGCTGTAAGAACGACCACAAAGTAAGAGACCACAATTTCACGTAACACAGTATCCTGGCCTTCTCATGAATTTTAAGTACTTGATGTGATGAATTCAGTAACAGATTATAAATAAAGACAGAAATTCAGCATCTTTCACAAAATGAAACACTTCATTGTTATTTCACCCCGCTACAAAGGCTTAATTTGGCTGGAATGTCTCTTTGAAATAAGAACACTTGGTTTGTTTATGTGTTCCCCTGACACCACCCCTGGGACTCATTGCCACTTTGCTTTGTGCGGCAACCACAACATGCAGGACTAGTTGACAGTTTTGTTCACTATCTTGTTCTAGGAACTGATGATCTGCTCACGTTTTATTTGTTCCCATTGTACTGCAAGGTTTATTTTCCTTATAATTTCCAAGCACATAATGGACCTTCAAGTTATCCTTGCAAATCAGACTGAAAGAGAAAATGAAAGCCTAACCAGAAAAGCAACATAATTTCTGAACCATAACCCACCCTCAACCACTTGGGTTGTCCACTGGCAGGTTACAGTTCAATCAAAGCAAGTTAAGAACAGCCTGAGGTTTCACAAAGAGGTTTTTGATAGGTGAGCTTGTGTTGCAGATTTAAGAGGATATGATTATCCTTAAACATCTGCTGGGGCTGAGAGAGTGATTTAAGCTAGAAACAACAGGCTTGACTCTCCCCCTATGCATACAAACAGCAGAGAGACCTGTACAGCATGCAGTAAGGGAGGTGCAATCTTGGACACAGCAGGGTTAGCATGTGAGTGTTCTGATAGTAACAGGGAGAATCTGGCTTTTTCAGATAGCTGTACACAGCAACTAAACCCTATATGAAATCACAAATCAGGAGGAAGAAAGGGAAGAGGCAACAGAATCAGGAGACTGAATCCTACACCTAGTTGGGCAGCTGACCTGTTCCTAGGTCATGGTCAAGTTGCTTCATGTTTCTATAGTTAATTCCCCTTTCACTTTTTCTGGTTTTGAACTATCCCGTTGAAGAGAAAGAGCTGTAAGAAAGCTGTTTAATACATTTGTACAGTAATTAGCATGCTATCATATTTTGTTCAGGAATATAACAAGAGTAATCATAGAATAACAGAATTATTGAGGCTGGAAAAGACCTCCAAGATCATCCAGTCCAGCTTATGACCAACCACATCAGCCAGCCCACTAAGTGCCACATCCAGCCTCTCCTTAAACATCTCCAGAGACAGCGACACCACCACTTCCCTGGCCAGTGCATTCCAGTGTCAGATCACCCTCTCAATGAGGAAGTGTTTCCTGAGATCCAATCTAAACCTCCCCTGATGCAGTTTCAGGCCGTGCCCTCTCATCCTGTCACTGATTTCCTGGGAGAACAGTCCAACCCCCACCTGACCGCACCCTCCCTTCAGGCAGTTGTAGAGAGTGAGAAGGTCCCCCCTGAGTCTCCTCTTCTCCAGACTAAACACCCCCAGCTCCCTCAGCCTCTCCTCACAGGACTTTCCCTCCGGTCCCTTCCCCAGCCTCGTTGCTCTCCTCTGGACCTGCTCCAGCCCCTCAGTGTCTTTTTGGCAGTGAGGGGCCCAGACCTGCACACAGGGCTCGAGGTGAAGCCTCACCAGGGCTCAGCACAGGGGCAGAATTACATCCCTGCTCCTGCTGGCCACACTGCTCCTGATACAAGCCAGGATGCCGTTGGCCTTCCGGGCCACCAGGGCACACTGCTGGCTCCTGTTCAACCAGTTGTCCCCCAGCACTCTCAGGTCCCTCTCTGCCGGGCTGCTCCTCAGCCACTGCTCCCCCAGTCAGTAGCACTGCAGGGGGTTATTGTGGCCAAAGCATAGGACCCTGCACTTGGTCTTATTGAACTTCATCCCGTTGGCCTCAGCCCATCGACTTAGCCTGTCCAGGTCCCTCTACAGCATCTTCCTACCCTCCAGCAGATCAACACTCCCCCCAACTTGGTGTCGTCTGCAAATTTGCTAAGGGTAGACTCAATACCCTCATCCAGATCATCAGTAAAGAACTTAAATAGGACTGGGCCCAGTACTGATCCCTGGGGGACACCGCTGGTCACCAGATGCCAACTGGATGCAGCACCATTCATCGCCACTCTCTGATCATCCAGCCAGTTTTATTCTGTGATGGATCTTGTCTAAAAAGCAATTTCATTTCATACACTCATGACTTTGACTTTCTCTGCAATAGTGTCATACATGGATGCAAGCATTAGAGAAATCTTTGTCTATTTATTTCAGCTGAACCTTCTTTCCAAATGGTGATGCCAGAAACTGAGGTTGAAATCCAGCACCACTGTTATTCCTAAGCTTATCTGTTCCTCATAAATGGTTTGAAACAAAATTAAATGTTTATACTCCTGTATTAATCAGAAGGCTGATATATCAAAATATTTGAATTTCCTTTTTTATAGATTTAGTAATAAAAACTGGTCTAAAAATAACCTGTCCTTTGAGATTTATATTATTAAGCCTTTTTTATCAGTAAAATGTTCTGCTTCTCACATTGCTAAAATGATGGGAAAATAAAATAGTAAAAACCGTCTCCAACAACTTGCCAAGGTTTTAATTACAAGATTATAAGGTTGGAATTTTTTACTTTATTTTCTGCTAGATTTAGCAAGTAAGTGCCTATTTATACTTCCTTTCCCAAGCTCTGTTCTGCTACATAACGTACAGAAAACACTGTCCCATGGTTTCTCCTTCTTCTGGGTCAGGAACGTATGGAAAGCAAAACCTATGGAAAGATTTGAGCTGACTTCAGAAAGAAAGCAAAAAAAAAGGATAATTCTGGACATAAACCCCAATATTAAAGAACAGTACAATTTTTCAAGTCCAGGATTGAGTCTCTTGTTTGCACTAAGCACTATACACTAGCTGGTACAGCCTTTGAAGGCAGAATTTTAATTTCAGACAAGTAGTCACAAGCTAATTACACTCTGTACCCATTTAAGAGCACACACTACCTACAAACAAGTGCCTATAGGCTACTTTAAGTTGTAGCCTTGGTATCCCTGTCATTCAAAAACCACAGGATTAGATCTTTTCAAGAACATCTAGCATACCACAGAAAGCTTTGAGAAAAAATTTACATTGAACAGCTTACTTCATAATCTAACACACAGCCTCTATGTAGCACTTACTTTTGCTTGCTGAATCAGAGATGATTGTTGCTCAGACAGCTCTTCCATAAGAAATTATTTCCTAGGTATTCTCCACCAGTAATTACACAACACCTACACACAATAACCCAACAACAGCAAGATGAAGGCTACAAGAAGACTTTTATACTGTTTTGAAATCTGTGCAGCTGGTTGCAGGGAACAGAGAATTGATTTGGGATTAAATTCATCTGCAGCATATTGGATTAAATTCACCTGTAGCAGAAACACAGCCTGTGTAGGATATAACAATTTCTAAGTAGCATTTTGACTGGATCCCACACAAAGAAACAAGATAAGATTGAAAGAAGGCAAATAGTGACTGCATTTACAACCAGTTCAAAAGGCAAAAAATAAATGGTTAATGTAGTCTGCTCAGCTAGGTTGTTCGGTGGTAGGGAACATCTGCAGGAGGAGATAGAGATTTTATTATAAAATATCTGAGGCAAACCCTGTGTCTGGGTTCAGCTGTATAAAATACACACTATTCTGTAATGCTAAAAATGTAGAACAGGGGCTTGTTTTTCTTGCTACATCCCGTATGAACTCAGATAACACCAAAGATCTGAACAGGCTTAGTAGAGATATCTCTAATATCATTAACTCAAAAGAAAATGCTGGTTTGGCTTTCTTTTCAAGCAGCTTGGCAATGTGTGTTCATATTTCAAAATTGTTGGTGAATATTGTTCGTGTAAGTCCAAGGTATCTTATTGTGTGGATTTTCCTGGAAATCATGGGAGACCACCATCAATTCAGTGCCTTGGGAAGCCTAAAAGTTTTCTCCAAACATTTGGTGCCTCGAGTAGCAGTAATCAAGGAGGCTACACTTGGTTCCTCAAACATTTTAACAAGAAACAGATTCTCCAAACAGAAATGGCGGCTATTGAATAAGAAGGAAGATTTCAAAAAGGCACCATGCCAACCCCTCCACCAGGTACAAGGTCAGTGCCTGTAACCGACTATAGGGAGAAGCTGCTTCATCACAAAGTGATGCTGACCTGTACCATGACCTCAGATCATTTTCCTTAATAGATTTAGCCATGTCTGCTGGATGTTTCATAAAATTATAGGTACAAGGGAGAGGAAAACGCTAATACAGATGTGGGAAACAGCTCTGCTGTTAAGTGCTGTTAGCTCTGAAGCTAGGAAAAGTTTCACAGCTCTATCAAAAGTCTTTGTCCGTCCTTAGGTTACATTAAGTCAAGCTTATGTC
Source organism: Apaloderma vittatum (assembly GCF_000703405.1). Lineage (NCBI taxonomy): Eukaryota > Metazoa > Chordata > Aves > Trogoniformes > Trogonidae > Apaloderma > Apaloderma vittatum. The sequence goes on along the minus strand of NW_009735557.1, from coordinate 23,707 downwards.
CTTATTACTGAAATTCAAGAAGTTAAAAAGAAACTGAATAACCAAGCATATGTTTTCAGTTATCTTCCTTCTTGAAAAGGAAGTTGGTCAGACGACCTTCTGAGATGAAATAAATGGAAAGTACATTTTGAACATACATCTCTTCTTTTGAATTCTTTATGGGAAATTGATATTTTTTCCATGCAGAGCTTGCTTACAAAGTAAAGGTCTTATTTATAGATTGTAAAATATTCATGCAAACATAATAATCTGAGTTACATTTTCAAACTTTTGATCCATTTACAACACGGGAAGAAGAGAGTATGTGAAAGGTTTGGATTAGTCCTAAAATTCTTTTAGTTCTTGGAGCACAGAATAACATTAGCCCTGTTGTTTTCATTTTATTCACTCTGTGTTAAATCCTAGGAGTAACATGTTTCTGTTATTTCTTCGTAAGACAAACTTCAATATTGATTTCTAACCACCATTGTATTACTATGCATATATTACACATTCACAATTCCATGATTCTAATTCAATATTCTGCGATCTGTAAATGTACTCCGAGCCTGACACAAACCCCATTGAAGACAGTGCAAAAAAACCTCCTTATTTCAGTGGGGTTTGGATCAGCATTCCCTAAAGGAATTTAGGCTTACATGCCACCCTGTGTTAGATCTGCTCTTTTTCTGCATCTTCTCAAATGCAAAAATAGAGCCTGAAAGATCCTATACATCATGTAATTGAGAAACCAATGCACATAAAATGAATTATGGCAAAATCAATTATTTTTTGGTAGTATCCTGAGCCAATGCCCAGGATGAACAGCATTCAGAGCTCCCTAGTCGATCATTATGGTTCAAGAAAGGTTTGGGAAAAATTATTCTACTACAGTAAACAAGTATTGAGTAGAGCCATTGAAGTGGTTTATGTTTCAACCACAACAGAAAGTCACTAAGGAGAGAGAAATTGCTACCTGAACTCGTGACTGGAATTCGGAATTATGAATGGTTTCATTTTGATACCACTAGTACATGTCTGGAGACAATCCACGGACTTCAGGAGAGTCACCCAAAATAACAGTGACTTCTTGAAGGACTATTTGAAGCAGTTAAGTGCTATCTAACTGTTCAGGTTTTGGACCAGTTTTTTATTTCAGTGGAATTGCTATATATTCATCTCAGTAAATCTAACCTTCAGTTGAAGCTGAATTCCTCCAAAATGAGGAATTTTTCTTTTGACTTGAACCAGGGTGTTAATTTTCACTACCAGCTGACAAGATAAAAAGAATACAGCTTTTTGTATGCCTGCTTTGTTACAGATGTGCATCTCTCAGTGAAAGGATTAGAAGTGAATAAAACATAGATTTTCTACTGTCTCCTTAAGTAATTGTAAAATTCTTCTACTGTTTTTCTGGGTTTTGTCCTTACAGCAGAAAAAAAATTATGTTTGTGACATTTAGGCTGCTGGCTTTGACTGAACTGGCAAAAAATGTGTAGGAACTGAATTACTTTGGAAGTGATTTATTTGGCTACTGTGCTGGGGAGACATTGGCTAAAAGGGTTCAGAAATCATTAGGTGACATGCAGAGTAATGTGTGAGCCTTGCTTTCACAAGGATCTTCATAATTGGCACGAATTGGTGTCCTTTTCTGTGGTCACAAAAAAGGAGCAGGAATAAGTGAGCTGGCTGTATCTATTACTTGGTAAAGTGATATGAAGAAGACTGCAGAATTCATACGGTTCCTATACCACAGCGGTCTCCCAGTGACAATATAATCTACAGAATGGAAAGCCCTCATACATCTTGGTATCTTAAAAAAAAAAAAAAAGTGAATGAACTGTGTGTATGCCCCTCTTTAAGTTCTTTTTTGTTACTAAATGTTGGAATATTGAAGCCTAGCCCAGTGATGGCATTGTTCTCTGCACTACTGTCACTGAAATACTGGTAGATTTCTCTGACAATAACTGGAGATCCTGTGTTCTGTGGGTCCAGCATTATCAACCCAGCAGTGATGTGGAATACTTATCTGAAACAGCAGTGAGCTGAGCTGGTGCCCTGGACAATGCTTCCCTCTTCCAGCAGATTCTCTTCATTCTTCAGAAAGAAAATTAATGGTCAAAAGAGGCTTTCAATAACTTTTTAGTTGGCCGGTGATGCATGTTGCACAATCTCATCTTCAGGATGACAATACTGGTCATGAAGGTATTGTGTCCCTGTGTGCCTGAGAAATGGCACTGCAGTCTATGAATTCAACAGGAGCTAAGTCCAAAGAGGCAAAATTATTTTAATTTGTGATTCTTGTGACAATAAGAAAAATCTCATAGAATCATAAAATTATAGAATCATTCAGGTTGGAAAAGAGTCTTGGGATCATCGAGTCCAACCATTAACCCTACTCTACAAAGCTCACCCCTAAACCATATCCCCCAACACCACATCTAAATGACCTTTAAACACATCCAGGGATGGTGACTCAGCCACCTCCCTGGGCAGCCTATTCCAGTGTCTGACCACTCTTTCTGTGAAAAGTTTTTTTCCTATGTCCAGTCTAAATCTACTTGTTGCAGTTTGAAGGCATTCCCTCTCGTTCTATTGCTAATTATCTGTGAAAAGAGACCCACATCAACCTCTCTACAATGTCCTTTCAGGTAGTTGTAGAGAGTGATGAGGTCTCCCCTCAGTCTCCTCCTCTCCAAACTCAACAGCCCTAGCTCCTTCAATGGATCCTCATGAGATTTATTCTCCGGGCCCTACACCAGCTTCGTTGCCCTCCTCTGCACTCACTTCAGCACCTCCATATCTCTCTTGTGTTGAGGTGCTCAAAACTAGACACAATACTCAAAGTGTGGCCTCACCAGTGCCGAGTACAGGGGGACATTCACCTCCCTACTCCTGCTGGTCACACTGTTTCTAATACAAGCTAGGATGCCTTTGGCCTTCTTGGCCACCTGGGCACACTGCTGGCTCATATTCAGCCGCTTGTTGATTAGAATCTCCAGGACCCTTTGTGCCAGACAGCTTTCTAGCCACATTTCCCCAAGCCCGTAGCATTGCATGCAGTTGTTGTGGCCCAAGTGCAGGACCTGGCACTTGGCCTTGTTGAAGCTCAGCCCTTCCCAACACATTCTTCAAAACGAAACTGGTTGAAACAGTAGATATGCTTCAAAGGATATTCTGTCAGACAGGAAGCACATCACTGCTTGGATTCCCTGGGTTGCAGACCAGTTGTTACTCTGCTCAGAAGTGATAGAGAATTATTTGAATTCAAAATAACAAAGCCTTGAGTGAGCTGCTGTGGTATTTAGCTTTTCTTTTTTTTTTTTTTCCCCTGAATAATGCATGCAGAACCCAAACAAACAGTGAGAAAATCGAAGGAACTAAAAGTTGCATATCCCACTCTAGGATCCTCTATTGCTCCCAGCCACTCTGGAAACTATCAGTTTTCTCTGTCATAACCCTCTGTGTCTCTGGAAATATCGCTTATTCACTAATCCTCTATACCTGTTCGTTGTAGTTGGTTTGTGTGTATTGCACCAAATGGCTCACACACTCAAAGAAGCATAGTGCCAAGTTCTGTTTGCCATTTCTGTTGCCTGTGACTGAAATTTCTCCTGCTAATAACAGGCTGGTAGGAGTTAAGGAAAGCACTACTTTCTATAGCAAAAGAGAGAGGAAAGAAACCCTACAACTAGGATTAAAAAAACCCTTTCAATTTCTGCCACGATGCTGGCATATACTGTCTGTACACTTCATTGGGAAATCTGATATTCCATCAATGAGGGATCAGATGCAACAGCAGAGCCCATACAGACATATCCTGTGTATAAATAAATAGTAAAAGAAACACAGGTCTGGACTAAGTGTTTCCCAAAATCTGGGATCATTCAGCCTTGGCTCAGACATTGCCTGTGACAGTCACAGTGCTCAAATCCACAGCTCCCAGATCTAATCTCCTTAGATTCCAGGTTTTACCCTGTCACTACTGTTGAAGTGTCTTTTGCTGCTCTGCTTTCCCTCTTGTCCTTTCTTATTTTTTTACAGTGTTTATGAAATGACTCCTGCTCATAGGAGAAGTTTGACTGGTTTTCTTTATCCTACTTATTGTATGAGAACAATTTGCAGGCTGTCATTTCATTATTAAATTTAAGAACAAAGCAAACACCAGATCACTACAAGACTGGATGAAATGAAAATACGCCCATTTCTGCCTTACATATTCAAGCAAAACCTAGTACGACTGGCGGTGGGTAAATCTTGTATCATTCAATACCAAAACTATTAAATGGCTAATCCTTGTTGTCAACAAGATCTGCTTTCAAAGTTAATCCTACCTTGTCTACTTTCCAAAAATTGCTAGGAAATTTATGATTCAGGAATGAACTCTTAATTGCTTCCCCTTTACGTTGATTTGTTTTCCTGAAAATACAATTAATTCTCTATGCTGAGCCTTTAAGAATGAAATAAATTGTAGCCCTTGCTCACTTTGGCAATGCAATCACTTTTAATCAGTGCATAATTAGGATTTAAACAGTATCAACCTGTCCCTGTTGCAAGAAGGTAACTGCACTTAAACTTCAATTACTCCTAAATTCAAAAATCAATTGCAAATAAAATGTCCTGTTGCTGATGCTAAAGAGATTAGAAAGGCCAGAATACATTCACGCGAGAAGCTAGTCATGTCAACACAATTGCAACAAGCAGCTGCCATAATGTAGGTAATTCTGCTGTAATGCAATATTAAGGCCTTTATCTAATCAAAGGCTGTGGGCTAAGGCTGTCAAGAAATACAAGATGCCTCAAAAGGCAGATTGCTACTGTTTTCTGCATGGCTTGATCCTGCACAGGCTAAATTTTCTTTAAGCAAATTTGCTTTAAGAAACGATTTTTAGTGTGAATGCTTGAAAATTTAGGGTTTTTTTCCTCACAAAATATCTACAGCAAGATGATGAAAAGTTGAAAAACAGCCATCCTTTGTGGTGACTCTAAGGTTTGAAATGACAGGCTCATAAAGTATGTTTATTACAGTGTTTTCCAGAAGCATTTGGGACAGTGGGCTGCCAGCATGTCTTGCACTGCACAAACACACAGTGACGTGGTGGGCTTGCAAGGAGGTGTGACAGGGAGATGGGAGGACCTATGGGGAAACCTGGGATCAAGCTCACATTTCTGGGCCTCAGTTTAATATGCTCATCCCTGCCAAGCGTGCAGGGAAAAGGACTCACAGCTGCACAGTACCTGGCTGAAGAAGCAAAGCTGTAAGTAGGCAGCAGAGGGTAGACTGCTCCTCCTGGGACCTTCTCTGGGGAGGACACTGAGCAGCAGATCTGGACTGAAAATCGTACTACTGTGTGCAGTGACGGAAGGGCCATGAAGTCTTCCTGTCTTAGGCACCAAAATACCTAAGGAAAATTAAGAAAGTTTATTCATACCTTTTCATGGAAACTGGCAAAAACCCATAAAATTCTTCATGACCATTTGTAGTCTGTCATTTCTTAAAGACTTCTCTCGGGATGCAACTTTCATGTCACCATGGTGAATCAATGGCAGCAAAACACAGCTAAATTGCTTTGTGTACCCTCTGGGTCCTCCAGCCGTTCTTGGTTCTCTTGCAGGTGGGATTTCATTCACAACTGCTGGGACTGAATCCTGGGATGAGCTATACAAAATACATGTGGGAACAGACGAAACTTCTCATCCCCTTCCTCATCTCTACACATCCACAGCTGTAACTTGGGCTCTCTCTGACAAACACTGTTGTCTGCACTCATTTTTTATTCATCCTTCGCTGAGGCACACCTCCCACTCAGGTGCCATTACTTCTTCACTCGATTCTCTTACTGAATGTCCTAAAATAAAGCACAGCCTGGTATTCTACAGTGTGTGAAAATGAAATAAAAATGTTGTTTCCTTTGATCCTGTGTGATTTAAGTGTGAAAATCCTTATCGCTCCTTGTGGTCTGCTCCCACTAACTTGGTCAAGTGCTACTCAGTACCACGACGTGTTAGAAGCTGCAGCCTATGTGGTGCAAAAAAGCTGTGTAAAGAGATGATGAACGGCTTCAAAATAATTAACACCAGGTTTTCCATTTCTCCTTTCTCATTCTGTCCAATTTCCTACATAGAAATCTTCTTAAAAAACAGGCAGTTAAGTCCATATCAATACAACAAAGCCTCTGATCTGTTAAGGGATGTGTTGACTGTACCCCCGTGCAGTAGAGAAGAGGAATCTTGGTATGAGTGGAGGAGTCCCTGGTGCCAAAGTTAAGATTTTGCAGAGTATGGTCACTGACGCAGAAGAACAGAAGGTACTTGCATCTGTATCCACTCTAGGGTGAGTGAAAATGAGTGTGGATACAACCAGACAAACATCCTGATGCTGGGTTGTAAGAAGCCAGCCTGGCTCAATGCCTGTTGTTACTGAATCATGAGATTCAAAAGCACAACAAGAAAAAGGCAATGTTTTGTATCAGCTGAAATAAAGTTGCAGGTAGAGGAGGAGCAATAGAGTTATTTGATCACCCACCAGGCTTGTAACAGCAGAGTATAATCATTTTTAGATTACATACCTGATCGGTTACCACACAGCTTTTTCTGCCTGGGAGCAATGCCAGAATGGATGTTGTTTTCATGAGGATTCCCATGCTCAGATATATTCCTTCCTCTCTGTAGCTGAACAACCAGCGTTCCTCATTTTACTATAAGATACTTTTCTGGCAAATAGAATCAAATTACTTTTTTATATTTGCTATGTATTTTGACATGCACACTGATTTAAAAAAAAAATCACTGAACTTCTACATGCTGTCTAATCAGACAGATCCCAGCTCTTATAGCTAATGTTCTTCCACAGGACTGGAAGTCCTTCTTTGTGTTTTTTTCCATTATTCAGCCTAATGACCTTTGAACAAGCTCAAGCTTAGCACTGCTGATATGAAGACAATGGCACCGGTAGAAAAGGAGAAATGTTTTCTTCCAAAATCTCTGAAATCAGCTCTGCTACGGTAGCTGTCTTGGCATCTCATGCTGCCACCAACCTCTCTACTGTCTGAGTGCCTTCCATGTTGAAACAATACCCAGCTATATCGAATAGAATCGAATAGAACAGAACCGAAGACAACAGAATAGAACAGAACCAAGACCAAGGGTGGCAACATCTCAGTACTCTTAACAGAGTCAAAAGTATGGAAAATTCTGATTTTATACCTTTTCTGCACTTCTGCAGATTGGAATAGGAATGTGAGGGTTTGTAAGTGTTAGCAATATTCATAGAGTTCTGTTGTGATCCAGTTTTTTGGCAGATGTGGAGAACCATTAGCGATCTCTTAATAATGGATTTGTAGAAAGCATGTGGTTTTGCTTTTTTACAATAAAAATTCTGAACAATCCTAGATTATCTGAAGTACCGAAAAATCACTAGTCGTAAACATTCAGAAATTTTTCCCTATTTTTCTGTGATACTAAGAAAATCATTTTGCCATAAGAATATAGGTGATGTTTGATGCCACAGATTCTTCTCAAAATGATTGTCCATGTCACTGCTTATTTCTTGGATACCAATTCTGTTGCACGTTTGGGGGTCAGTAAAAAACCTTGAGTGTGTAGTTTATTTGCACATTCTAGGAAAATCTTGCTCATAAGAGAAAATAAAATAAAAGGAAAAAATAAGAGGAAATAAAAGTGTTGTGATGCTATTTCCGTTGAAGCCATTAGGTAAACTTTAATTCACTTCACCAGGCTTTTGGTAACTTTTTGCCCAATTCCATTTTTTTCTTCCTGTAGCTCTGACACTCACAGTCTAAGCACATCACACTGAGAATGCGATGATTATTTATTTCACAATGGTATTTCTTTGTAGTTCAGCTACTCTTACTGGCTCTCATGCTCAGAACAGTTTGAATTTCCTGGTACCTCTGGAAGAGTAATATTTCTCCTTTCAGTTTCTCAAGGTAGTTCTGGCTGTTTTCTCATTAGGCTCACAGCAAGAAATAAATGAAGCAGGTGACTGGTACTGAGATTTCGATTCTGATGCCATCTCTGCTACGCAGAGAACTATAGCTGTAGCATTAAGTAGGTGCATTTAAGTGAGAAATAAAGATATAAAATAAATTGAGTATCAAAACTCAACTGACTTCATTGAGGGAAGGAACAATTCAGTTATATCCCTACATAAAGCAAGAAAGTACGTGTTTTAGTGGATTCCTCTTTAGTTCATTGCATCCTTTAACAAGTCTGACTCATACAGTCCTATGGTGTCCAATCCTCAGTCCCTTGCCCAGCACACCAACACAGTTCATAATAGCAGAAGCCTACATACTCAAAAGGCCAAACCTGATTCTATATTGTAGTCAATATACATGACTATATTGACTGCATTAGAACCAGATTTGGCCTTCTGAGTACGTAGGCTCTTGGTGTTACAAATGATGATGGTGTGCTGGGCCTTGGTACGTATTCATTTTATACTCTGTTCTGTTCAAACACATTATTAATATAGTTCATTTCTTCATTGTGAGTTCTTCTGTTTTTTTGGAGGAGTTTTGTGATTTGCATGAGTTGCACAATTTTATTTTTCTCCACATCTGAAAATAAGGAGTTGCGCATCTCACTTTGATTTCACATTTCAATTCTGCCAGTAACGCACCTGAATCCACTGAACTGAGAAGGAATAGTGGGACCCAGTTAGATCTGATTCTTTCTTTATTTTTTCCTATTTTTATGTCAGTGAAATATCTTTGTCTTGAAAAGACCTGCTCTTTCTTTAGTTTAAATTAGAATAGAATTAGGCCTAACTGAGGGTCAGTTCTGAATTTGTCACAAGACTTTTCTGTTAAAAAAACCTGAAAATCAACAACGTATGTTCAGCATCACAGAATTGAAGCTCACTATTCTAAGACACTCAGCCATCTAAAACACATTTCCTCACTAGTTTTCCCATTCTTCAATACCAGGGATACTAGATTTCACAGATATAAAGCATATAAGAAATTATTCTGAACACTGAGCTTGAAATAAAGCATTACTCTCAAGTTTGAAGACAAATCTACAGTTCAGGGTTCAAAACAGAAATCCTAGGTCCTACCTCCAATATTCCCTCTCAGGTTTGAAGACAAATCTACACTTCAGGGTTCAAAACAGAAATGCTAGGTCCTACCTCCAATATTTGTTGGTTGCTTATTGAAGATGGCTTTTAAGCCCAACAGGAATTTGGACTCATTGCCTTATGGTTTAGCTTATATTTGACACGGACAAAAATTAGTTATTCTGAAAAAAAAGGTCAACTTAAAACCACTTGTAAACGAAGTCCTTTCTTTTCCCTTCCACAGGGAATGATGAATGGACTTGATATACTGCAAACTCCCTGCATTTACTGTTCTATGTTTTTCTCTCTCTTCAAAGAATCACCTCAATTCAGAACTTAGTGGAGAAATAGCCTCAGAACAGAACATCACATAAACCTCCACCGAGACACCGTGCTAAATGCTGTGGTTAAGGATGTCCATACTCCATGCACTGGGCACTAGTAAATAGGCAATTAAGGCTCCCAGTGAAGGTCTGCAAACAATATAATGTAACTATACCTTTTATTACATTGTTCAAATGCAATCAGGCTGCTACAGTTACAGGAGAAAGAAAAATCTATCCAGTTTGGTGAAGTAAGATCTTTGCACAGCATACTAGAGATTAATCACACTGCATTCATTAAATTAGTCACTTCTAATTAAGCTGACATACAAGGAGTGGTTTTATGTCGGCTGTTATGTAGGCTAGGAATCATACTAAGTCAGCTGAAGCAATCAGTTCCTTAACTGATACAGCACAAACTGATACAGCCTTACAAAAATTCAGTGGGACTTTGCAAATTTATCACGGGAGAGACACTTGCCGTTTAAACGCAGATTTCCTTATTTGCAATCTCATGCACAATGAATCTGTCAAAAAATTGCTTGCAAGAGCAGAATTTGCATAAGACTTTCTTGCTGCTAGCACAGGAATCTTGGGAGCTCAAACTGTGTATATTGTTATCATGGAAAGGGCAGGCTGAGTTGCATAAAGACAGGCCGTGTTCTTTAGGAATATGATGGGTTGTCTGCAAGGAACTTGGCTGTCAGCTGCTTTTCTCTTGGATTTCTATCATAAGAAGTCAATTTTTACCACCAGCTCTTCAGAACTGAAAGGTAAAAAGGAAGTTCCATAAATTCATTCCTACTGTGGACTACAGTAATGTACACATACACTTGTCTCAGGGAACTGGTTCAGGAGCTATGGCTGCACTTTTGGTCCCACTGAAGGTTGTACTGGCACTGTGGAAACCAAGATGACGCATTACTAACCAGCCTCTTGAAAATGTGCTAACATTGTACTGAATGGGTTGGTGGGTGCAAGAACACAGTGCTGGTCTTGACCAGGAACTACATTTCCTGTGTGAGCACAGCAGCTGTGAGATCTTGTGTAGAGTCTCTGCAAATAATACCCTAAACAGAAATAAGAAGTCTCCCAACTCACTTTGCTGTAAAACTTACCTTTCTTTGTTCAGGCAATTCTGATTTTTGTGGTTGATGTAAATATTGTTCTCCTTCAGTGAAGGTGTTTCTATCAAGAGTGCCCCCAAATCTAGACTTTACTACAGTTACGACAAATAAAAGCCGGGAAATCAAGACTTTGTCCTCATGCTTGTTATGATCTTGCTGGACACATTTTCAGTGTATTTCCAGATGTCTTCACCCCTTGGCCCATTCCTGTCTGATTATGTAAATTGAAAAGTTTCCTGTGTTTTCTGTACTATGATCATCTCTCTCTGTCTTGACAATGATTTCAGGATGCTTCTTTACTATAAATAAGTACTGGTGTCAGACTCTATACAACTTTGGGCTGACTTGTAGGTTCCTGACCACAATCCTGCATGGTATGAAATGGTATAAAAAGAAATATGGTAATAATAGAAAGAGTTTTCAACAGGCATTGTATTTAACTGCAAATGTCAATTAAATTTTTCAGTTCCTCCACTTCCCGTGAACCACCTGATCAGTGCTGGCAAACAAAATAACCACACAGTAGCTGGGCTAATATAATTTAAGTATCTTCAAAGAGACAAACAGTGCATACTTCTAGAATGTAGCTAATAAGTTACTTACTGCACCACGACGGAGTCACATGTTCTTCACGAAACCAAAAAGGCACTGACTAGGCCAAGGTTCAATCCTAGACACTGTTTATGAGAGGAAATACAAAATCATTTGAAGTGCAAGAAGATAATAATAGAAATACTCTCGAAACCTTGTCCAAAGCAGCAGGAAACTGTGACACTAGAGTATTGACTGGAGCCTGAAAAAGGTGCAATACCCAGGTAGATGTTACAAGACCGTAAGGTTGCTATTAGCTTGAGGTTTACTAGCAATGATCTGGTACTATACAAATGTAACGTGTTATTCTGAGTCTGCTGAAGTGAATACAGCAATTAAAATGATGTTTTCAAATGACAATTTGGCCTGTTTATGTGCGTAAGGTGAAATACATGGAGATTATCTTCTTTGCAGACCACATCACATGTAAGTCTTTGGCTAGCTGCAAAAATATCAGCAGTAAAAGACTACCATAGGAAGTATGGTCCCTCTCCGCCTGTAACTCCCAACTTTTCATTACATGCTGAGGTGTGAAAATCAAGAAGAACATTGCAAGTTCATCCTTCCACATGAATTTACCAATTAGGAGAGGAGATAACAGAGGAAAGTCAAGCAAATTGACTATATGGGCAAAACCATATCATCATCCACCATACTTATAAAATTATTTGGATTTTCTCTCCCACCAGTTTAAACTCTAGAGATCCTTCTAATATTTGCAGAAGTTCGTAAAATGATCATGAAAAAATCTTTTTTCAATTATATTCCAAATGCAGTGTGGAGTCCATTATCTGATGGGATGTCTGCTGAAATAACAAGCTTTTCCATGGGTGAAGAAACACATATATGCATCCTTACTAAAACCCTAGAATAGTCCGTTCCTAAAGTGATAAACCCTTCAAGCAACTCTCTGCCTTGCTTCATGTTTTAAGACAGTGCTTGTCAAGCACATAAAGAAAATCTACTGATCTATACTATATGTGATGGCAATCAATTTTTTTCTTAGCATAAGTTTTTGTGTCCTATTTTTCTCTTATTAATAAATCTGACAAATACCATATTTTTTTCAGAAATAATATACAAGAATTCTTATTATCAAGGTTGTTCATCCATCTACACATCCTGCTAGTGATAAAAGATTCAGCTGTCAAGGAAAGACAATATGAACCTCTTGTATTAATGCATCAAATCTCACATTTTAAATAATATTTTTTTCACCTTGGAAAGCCTCAGGAAAGGAACTGTTGCAGTTGTGGATTACACTCAGCTAAGGATGATAAGAGACAGTGTCTAGTTCCACATAAACTGAGAAAAATGGATGTTATTATTTTTGATGATGTAGCAAAGAAGTAATGACCCTATGGGATCTTATTACATTGCTGAAAACTGAATTAACTTTGACTTAACCATATTGAGTGAATTACTCTAATGATCTGTTTCGTAATTCTTTTGGGTGATCTCATAACAATGCTCTTGTAATCTGGGAGTATGCGTGAGAGCACATATTGATTTTCGTTTTCAAAATCTAAATGTCATTCTCAAAGTAAATCACTGAGATGCTTCATCATATACATCGCTGAGGGAAGCAGTCATTGCTATAGACAATGATGACATCTTCCATGACAGTGATAAAACTGGTCCAAAGCAAAGGCATTCCTATATCACCATTTAGATGCAAAATTGAAGGTGTCCCACATATGAAAGAGCAAGAGGAGCTACTGGTTTCCTCTGACTGGTCATCGCTATTCACAGAACAGGCTGAGAACTGCAAAGCCACTCTGCCTGGAAATTTGTAATAAACATGAAAATAAAATGAGCTGGAAGTTAAAAGGCAGAAACTTTTCTCTTTTACAAGAAAGGCTGGATTTTTAAGAAAGGAGGTCCTCAGGGCCTTCTGTAAACCACATCTTCTGGGAGACCTGAAATTGCGGACACTCAAATTCATTAGTCATCTATGGTTTAAAAGATAGGGGTCTATATCTCTCATTTTTGTTGGCTGACAGATAAACAGTTATGGGAATTTGAAATAGCACTACCTAGAATTTCTTGTCAGCAAAGATCAGAGCAGGGTGGAACACGGGATTAAATCTTCGTTATTCTGTTCTGGGCTAATTTAGTATCCATGTTGCATTTGAAGTTGCCTGTAATTGTAGCTGACTTGCCCGGGGTCAATAAGTTTCTGCATAGTGCTTAAAACTCCTTGAAAGCTGGTTCTGTGCTTCATTTTGTTCAGTGCTTCCATGTCCTGGAGTCTCAATATTACTTGTTAAATTTGTGTCACACTAATTAAGGATGTGGTCAGAAAAGGTAATCAACTGCAGTTTTGCCATGCACTGTGATTAGTTCAAGCTAAGATGTGGGTAAATATGCAATTTCAACATGGGGATTTTAATTCTGCAGCAGCAGGATTAATGAGTTTGCTTTAAATTGGTGACCACTGGGGCAAAGGGATGGAAAGCCGAGGCTGACTGTGTAGCAGAGGTGAGCACCAAACACATGGCCATGGTCATGCTCACCCATTAGCTGGAGTTCTTCCCTTTTCAGGTCTTGTTGCTTTAAACAACTGTTTATTACAAAATCCTTGATGGAGATGTGGATCCTTCTGGAGGTTAATTTTCTGGCACCTGTGAAAAGACCAGCTGTTGGGTGACAGCCTGTCAGATTTTTTTAAACAATCTAACACTAAAAGGCAAAAATACTGTGTCTGACAGCAGTCGCTGCAGCAGTTCTGCCAGGCAGCAGATGGGTTGTGAGGTACTACAGCACCGTATGCTGTCTGCCACAAAAACTCTGCAAGAGATGAAATCCAAACCTGAGCGTAATAAAAATGTGGACGAAGTAGCGCTACTGTGTGTCCTTAACTGCCCATCCTGTACACAGTCCTGGAAAGGGCAAAAGAGGTGTTCTGCTGTAGTCAGCACACACTTCACCTGTTAAGGAATGAAGCAATTTTTATCCTTCTCTCACCAAGGAAGACCTGGAGCAGAGAGAAAGAAAATAGCAAAGCCAAGAGGATCCTGTATAAAACTTATTTCTTTCGCATCCCTGGGAGTCCTTCAGCCCTCACACTCACCAGGACAATATAGTTTATCAGTTATACTCTTTGTGTTGAAAGTTTATCAGAATGAGGCAAAGAGAGAAATGGTGTTCCCATGTGCTCAGCTTTGTACGGGCAGTTTGGAGCAATGCAGTACTGACACAAACTGTTTGATCCCCATATGTAACCTCATGTAACACTCACGGTACAAATGAATTTACTGAAATGGAGAGGTCTCAGATCAATCCCTTGAACAGAGTTGTCAGGAGTTGCCGTGATAACAACCACAGCAGCGGTAGCAACAGCAGCAGCATCAAATGCAAGAAGGCAGCAAAGCCAGCATGGCCACGGTTGCTGAATTGCTCACTACACGTGCGCATGTGTCCCCTGCTTTTTATGAGTGGGAAGAAGAACTGTTAGCCAGCCGGCTACAACGATAGACAGTAAGAAGACTGTGAAGAAGTAATGTGCATTATCTGAGCAGTCCAGGCTTGAGACACTAGTATTTTGCACAGCACTGTGATCACCTGTCTGGGAACAATAAAACTGATGGCAATCATTTGAAATAGCAAGGAGCAGCTGTTTGCACTGTTGGCCTGTATAAATCTCAAGCCTTTTATAATAGCAGCAAAATCGACCTGAGCTACTGTTGATCTCTGTGACAAAATCACAGTGGTCTGTATCTCTTCTGGAATATTTCCAACACAGCCTCCTTCTTGAGAAAAGCAGGGGGACACACTGTCATAAATTCACTGAAGTAGATTCTCCTAAAGACAATGAAACATCATTTGTCACCTCAAGCATCACAAAGGATGGAAAAACATGTAACAGAGACTTTTATCTGAACTGTATTTTGGTCTTCCCTAACAACAATATATTTGTAAGTGCCATAAACTGCCCCAATGGGGAGGGTATCTAAATTTCTTTCAGAGAAATCAGTCATCGAGACTAATGTTTCAGAAATCCACCTCAGACTCATTAAGTTGACCCAGACTATGAAAAGTGGACAATCCATTTTATTCATTTCTTGTCATCTACCGCTAAAAAGCTCTATCACTTTAATGAATTCCTCAAGCCTCCCCTTTGTCTTTATGGCTCTTGAGCTGACCGTTTTTCTCCTACTTTTGTCCCTTTACTCATTCCTCTCTGTCATACAGGTGTCACTTTCTCTTCTTGTCCCATCAGCTGGGGTTGCAGAATAGAGGTACACTTGAGACCTTGCTGCCTTCTCTACTGTTTTCTAAAACTCAGCAAACCCAGCTACAACCTTTGAGAGCTACCACACTATAAATTACCCATATGAAATCAGTTTGACATTCAAGAGACACATGGGAGCGCAGATTAAACCACTGAGATAGATACACGTGTTTTATAAAGGAAGACTCCTCTAATTTTCTGTGACCTCCTTTCATACAAAATGCACAATATCACCCTGTTACTCCACATTCGGTCCAACATTGCTGAAGAAGAACCAGGACATTTTTTTTAGAATGTTAGCTAACCACCAGATTACCTGTGGGGAAGCAACTAGCACAAAGTTATGTGAGGCTGTATTTTTCAGTGATCAGGATTATATGGCTACATTTGCAGATGCCGGTGAATAAACACACTGTCCTGAGTGCAGCCTTCCTATTTTCTCCTTAATGCCTCCACTGTACCAGAATTTGAGGGGGGAGGAGAGGTACTTATTAACCTCCATGTCTAATTCCTCGAGTAAGAAATGACAGAATAGTCCAAAGGCACAGGACAGAGTATACTGCAGTGGCCTAGCATTTGGGAACTTTTCAGGTTCGTTTTGTCCTCAGTTTCAAAATACAGCTGTGCTTTACATACAAATGAGCTAAATGATTGCAATGGGAATTGTTGATTTAGGGCAGCAGTGCAAGCATTTGTGACATTTCAACACTATCCTGTGAAGGTGTGTAACCCTTCTGTTTGACAGTTAGTATTAATGAGAACTCACACATTAAAATCCTTCAGTGGTAAGGAGAAGAGGGAACATGTTTCTATGTTTTTACATATTGTGTGTGTAACAAATTAATTCATTAGTATGTTTCAAAGACTGTTTGATTAAATCTCCCCCAGTGCTGCTCTCGCCATTCATTTTTTGCTGATGCCAAAGTGGTTACTATGAAGGTGATTCTTATTAATACAACTGAATATTCAGCATTGCATGTATAAAAAAAATACCAGATATCATGTACCTTCTGCCTTACCAAACCCTAGCTGACATTCAGCTCAATTTATCTCCTTCCTGTCCTCACTCCATCTTCACTCACAAGTTTCTTCAAGATGCTTTCACTCTAATTTATGTTTTCTCTTGCTCTGAGACTCAGCCTCCTGAATCATTTAGATTTTTTTTATACACGTAGAGAGGAATCATCCAAGGATCTCTAAGTGCTTTACGCAGAGAGGCAAGCTAAGTTCACGTACTTTGGCAGAGCTCCAAAGAAACAGAAGCACAGGGGATTCTAGATGAGAGGCACCGCACAGGAGACCACGTGTTTGTTTTATTTTTTTCCCCAGCTCTTCCACTGCCTTGGCTGCGCCTTTAAAAAACTTATAATGCTGTATGAAAAAACCTTCTGCAAACTAGGGGCAATAATGTAAACAAAACCAAAACAAAAAACGTCACATGAGAATTTGTCCCAAAATATAAAAATGTTATTTTGGTTGTAGTTACGCAGCTTATTTAGCCTTTTAGTCTCTATTAATTATTCTTCTTTGTCTAGGCTCATTACAAAATATCAAGATGTTGCTGCTATTTTCAGTAGCCTGAGGAAATTAATTTAATGTCAAATGCTCTACTGTCAGGAACATTTAAAGAGTTGGCCTGCATTTGTTTTTCTTTATTTAAAACTCTTCCCTAACTTTCTTTGAGCTTGTGGTCTTCAGAGGTCTAGATCTCCTTAGCAATTTTTCCTTCTCTTTCACTGTAAGTGAATCACCTAATATTTTCAGCTGGTGCATATTTACCTCCTTCCAATTTATTTGTCTCATTTAGTCCATTGCTTATCTGACCTGAACAGAATTTGCCTAAACTTACTACTACTGCACGAGTGACACTCTTTTTCTGCTCTGACATATTCTTTTTATTTTTTTTTAGCCTTTTCAGACTGACCTATGAAACAACCATTTGCAGATCCATTCCTTCAACAGTAATCAGTCCTGCCTGTCTTAATTACCTGGCATGGAGTGTGTGCCTGAGGATTTGTTCCAAGTGATTAAGACGATTTCCCAAGGATGTCCTAAGTGTTCCTCATTTGATCTACATCTCTTCATTTTCACTATTGTTTTCAGAATTACAAACATCCAACACAGGTTTTGTCCATTTGGTTTTTTTTAAAGGAAGTTATACTGAGAACTATTCATTGTCTCAATTCTTCCGATGCTCAGGGATGTAGGTAATTTGTGTGTAATTACAAAATTCTGGCTTGCTTAAAGTTTTGTCCTGTTTTTTGCCCTATGTAAATCATTAACTCTAGTAAAGTCACTAATGCACTTCCTGTTGTTTCTGATACTTTATCTAACTGAAGATCAAATCTAATAGCAACCCCTTTCCTTTGTCAAAAAGCAATTTTTCCTCTAGGGAGATCTTACTGGCGTGCTATTCAATAACTCATCTGGTCACAAGGCTTCTGCATGGCCGTAAACCTGGAGCAGGAAAATCATCTGACTAGATGACTAGTAGAATAACAAAATATGAAAATATCATGGCAGACATAAAAGGATTGGATAGGTGCAGTTGTAATAGCTGGTATAATATTAAAAGTGTTATCAAATTTTGTGCTTCAGGATATGAATTGAACATGGGCTGAATTCAGGAGTAAGTTCCTCCTCTGAACAACTTAATACTCTAGGGCATGAATAGTGACAGACCTTTTAACTTTATTCTGATTGGAATAATTGGTGACATGGCTGCAGTTTTTCATCTGCCTTTACTGCAAATGGCTTTGATCAGAGACTAAATCTTGTGGGTTTGATGGGCTTGGCATTCTTGCGTGAAGACAGAACTGTTTTCAGCTTGGTCCTGCCTGGAGAAAAGCCTGGTGACAATTCTCGGCAGCAAGAGTGTTTCCATATCAGTTTTTCAAATCGAGCTGTGATTGAATTTCAGAATTCATCAGTACGTGGTCCAATATCTGATACACAGGCATTTCAGAAGTAGCTTGATCTCTCCTCTTCACCTTCTTTCAACTGTGCTCTTAGAAATGCTGAGTCTGATGTGACAAAAGCAGGTGACTTTGTCAGAGCTGCTCTAGCTTATATCACCTGGAGTTTTGAGCCTGCAGAGAATGGATGAATAAAGAAGGTCCTTCACTTGCTTGCACCTAAGCCCCCATTTGTCTGCTGGCTAGTGCAGAATGTGTCACTGACGCCCAATAGGCATCCATATTATCTTGCCGAAGACCAGTACTCTTTGCGTGGCTTTCTGAATGAGTGTTACAATTTGAAGACCTGGGTTGGTAAAGAGATATTCTCCAAAAGTGTTTAGAGAAAGATATCAAAATCTGAGAACAACCACCAACTTTAAAAAAAGCAGCTATGATAATTAGAGGAAACAACCAAGGATAAGTAACAAACACACATGCATTTGGGGGGCGGGTTAGCTCAGTCAGTTGAACGTGGTGCTAACAACGCTAAGGTCGCGGGTTCGATTCCCATTCAGTCCCCATGTGTTGCCTGATCTAGTCAAGAGGTGGCGTCCCTGGTGACAGGGAGGCTGGATTAAATGAACTCTAAGGTCCCTTCCAGCCTAGGCCATTCTATGATTCTATGATTTAGACACATGCATTTGCTTTGGTGTTTCTTTCACAATCAAAGCAGTGCAAGGCTGAAAGTTCACACCATATGACTGAGAGTTTGATACTTGCTGTCTCTCCACACCATCATGACCGTGTTACCTGTACAACCAGTTTCCTGTGCTGAGCTTAAGACCACTACAATTTAAGCCTTCTGTCTAGTCTGAAATCAAGTGTTTACAGACTAAATGTCATGTCAAAAGATATGAACTACCTCCCTGTAAAAACTGAATACCAGCCAGCAGAAGAGAAGAATGGGTCCTCCAGAGTCCCACCATTTCCCTGTTGGTCCTGCACCTTGGCATGCTGTTGGCTTCCTCAGTTGTTGCTGGTTCGCTTCATTCCACAATTAGAGATCAGGTCTTTCAACCACCACCATGCTGAAGGGTTCTTTCTGCCATTTGTGTGGTATAACCCCAAAAGGAGTCGTATCTGACCAAGGTGATCTGAGCCCACAAGCCCCTCTTTTCTCACCTAGGGTCTAAGTAGAAAAGAAATACCAAAAATTACGTAGAAAATTTATTATTATCTCATTATCCAAATACGATACTGTGTAAAGAAATGTTCTAGTTCCTGGAAACACCAAGATTGTACCCTCCTGCGCCCATTTTGAAGCTCATTAATCTAGGCAGAGACACAGATAGGCTGAGCAGACACAGCTGTGGAGCTCTCTGAACCTTTAGTAGAATTTCAGCACAGCATTTTACAGAGTAGATGAAGCCTCTGTCACAAATTGAGATACGAACTCTAAGAGTAATTATTTGGAGTTTCATCACAAAAATTGTAGGATATCATCCACAAATTAAGTGTTCCTAATAAGAAATTTGGAGATCAATCACTTATCCTGAGCTACAGGTTTCGGAAAACACTTGCTCTGCAAAGCACCACTGAAGTGGCCAGTATAAATGTTTAAAAAATACAACACTAGTTTTGCCCTACATGTGAACTTCCATGTTCTTATTGTGTATGTGTGGGAGCCATTCAGTCTGCTCCGTGTTCAGGTTTTCTGTCACAAATTTTCTGGTGATTAGTGAAGAGAACTAAGACTGAAGAAGCCAAATGAAACATTAAAAACCCGTGGGGTTTTTTTCCAGAGTAAAGGAAATCAAATGTAATATAGTCCCTAAATAAGATATTTCAAGTATCTCTATTTGTTTCTTATGTACCTCAAGTAATAATGAATAAATAAAAAATCAGGCAGGAACCATACTCTTTCTCAAAAAAAAAAAAAGAATCAAAGTCATCAATTGTGCTGGTGCAACAAAGAAACACAGAATTGATGTAAAGGAACAGCAGCTACTATTTATTTTCATCTAGAGAGAAGAATACCTCTAGAGAGGTATTTTCCTGCAGTGGAAGCCAATTAGTGTTGTTCTCTGAAGAAACACAAAAATGTCAGAGAGAACAATTTTTGCCTGAAGAGAAACAAACAGGGTGGAAATATTTTTGATCTAGAAAGACATCTTAATGTGCCTTCGAAAAATGGAGATAGACAGAAAAAGAGACTGCTGATTTTTTTCAGACAAATATAATGCAACCTTACTCTTGAAAATGTTGGAGTTCTGGTTTTTTTTCCATTAACACAATCCACTGAAAATATTGTTTCAGATACTTCTCACTTTTCCAAAATTTCCCAACTTAATTACCTCCTTTAAATAGTTAAGGAAATATGTTTCTAAAGTATATTTCAAAAATATTATTGCTGCCTATTGAGATAGTGAGATCATGTAGGAAGAAGAGTTTATTTTCCTTAGATTCTTTTCTATTTCTTGCAGGAATATTGTTGCTTCTCTTCATTTTGAAATTTTTTTCCTCTTCTGGGATGCGCCTTCCTCTCTCCGCGAAAGACTACTGTTTGTAATAGAGTAGCCTTGAATGTGAAACTGCTCTGGGAGAACCTTTAGATCTTGTCTTGGGAAATGGGAAAGACATTGTGACTCTATCGAACTTTATGCCTGTCCCTGAGCAAACATTTATTATGGCCTGATACAGTCAGGCACTGCTGCTATGATATTGGCCCTCAAGTGGCTGAATGAATATTAGAATAATGAGATGAAGAGCATATCTGTGCAAATAAGCCTTTGAACTGACATTTGAACATGCAAAACGCTGAAACCAGATTTAGCAAACTAAGCCAGAAGGACCCTTGGAGATGCATGGCAGAGGTGGCACAGCTCCTCTGCAGAGCTCTGCTCCCTGCAGGCACCAGCAGGAGGTGGAAAACAGAAACTGGTGGCACAAATGAAGGCACCACATTTTCACAATTTCCACGAACATCCAGGGGTCATTCTTAGCATCCAGGGACATATTCTAATCCGGACAGCTTGCCAAACACTGTCAGAAAAAAGGAGAAATACCAAGGAAACAATGTAAGCAAGCTCCTCCTGCCAGCTGAGAGGGCAATTTTCTGAGAAAGAGTCCTAATTGTTGTAAAATATCACAATTTATTTAGTACAGCATATGACAGCCAGAAAAGCATAGAGAAGACACTAAATCCTTTGGGTACTTAGCTGTAGAAGAGAATAGGCAGAAGACTCCAGAAGACTTCAAGTGATGAAGCTGGCATGTCTTATGGAATTAACACCCAGCATCTTGAAATTATAAACACACTACTGAAATGCAGGAGCTGGCTGTATGTATTCCTTCCACTATCCTGCTAAGATAGAACAAAAAGGGGAAATAATCTCATTGTTTGTGGTTGATTCTGACTTGTTTTTTTAACTATGATTTTAAAATCATCTGGATATTTGATATTTGAACAGTATTAACTACCCTCATATTTTCTGGCAGTGGGGAAATTATCCTGGTTTAACTGCAAAGGTACCTCGTGCGTTGCTGAAGTCCTTTATTTTAGAAAGACTTTGTCTTTAAAAGTATAGTGTGTCAGTAAGACAAATCGTGTATTTTTGTTTCCTCTTTAACCATGTGTGTCCAATTTAGAATATTGACGTGATATTTTTGAGCTTCCTTCTCTCTTAAAAGTCTTTGGCTTAAAAAAAAATAATATAAAAACATGCTAAGATACTTGCAGCATTAAAGGAGTCAGACCTATGTCAATACAGACAGATCAATCCACTTAAATATAATCATCATGAAAGTAGCTAAAGTGAAACAAGACCAACAACTTCCTTGTTTGACATCTGTGACACCGGTATTTTTATTCCAGAGACCATTTGTTCTCACAGCTGTAGCTGCGACAAAATGTCTTCTGGGCATCTTTCTAAAGATCTAAAGTCCTCTGTAGGCAAACATGCTTTTACAAGGAATTTCTTGGCTTTGATCAAACTTTAAATATGCTTATCAGTACACTAATATTTCAGTTCATTTTTTTTGACAGCACCTATGCAAGTGTAGTTAGTCTAAAGAGAATATATAGTGAGTCCCCTGCATGAAGTCTTCACATCTAATTTGATTTTCATAATACTGTATTTTTATATCAGGGTTCCCTGTTTGCTTGACCAACATGGACTATTATTTTGCAACCTCTCATCTGTAGCTGTGGTCCCTTTTCTGGCTTGATTTAGTAATGATATTTTAGAAATGCTGAGGTCTTTCCAATTCCATAATTCCAAAACAAAGGTCATGGGAAAACCTCTTATACTTGAGTGTAATCAGAGCAAAGTATAGGTCGAGCCAGAGATAACATCTTTGAATGATAAAGGAAGCAGATTAAACACATGGGACTACCCAGAGACATTTACACATAGGGCACGCCATTAATGGGCAATGAATTAATGAAACATCTTCAGGAAATGTTTTCTCTGTGCTAAGAGATACACGCTTAGCCATATTTTAGGCACTCAGCTTGTGTGAGTAATGTCCCCAGATACCCAGTTTAGTTGATATGGCAGGATAAGCTTCTCTAGAGAGAAAGTCAGAGCAGGTGCTGCAGAGATGACAGTGAGTATTTCTCATCATGTTAAGGAAGAATTGGATCACAGCAGTTTAATATGTTACATCTGACTATAAAATCTCTGCATCTACTTGGTGCATCAGGGAGTGAAATCTATTATGAGATGCTGAACACATTAGGGCACCCTAGCAGTTACCTCTGGTACTAAACAAAATACCAACACAATAAAAGCACATGAAAGGAGAAGCAGAAAGGTTAAGGCAAGAGAAAATGAGCTGAGATGTTAAAAATATAACAATTCTCACTCCTGCCATATTCCTCATGAGCATTCTGCACCAGTTCTGCTGCATTGTTCTGTTTGTTAAAACCACATGGAATTTACAAAGAGCTTAAACAAGTCCAGCAGAAACACCCCATCATTATTCTGAGCTGTGGTACAGAGCACATGCAGAGCTGAGAAGAGTCAAGGATGGCTTATGAAGTGCAGGTTAACAGCAATAAAATCCCATACAACTTACAACATGGTGTTCTAGTTAACAGAGAATGTACCAGAGATGGACATTAAAGATCTGTGCCTGATTTTGCTTCAAGTCACTGCCCTTCTATAAAGCAATGTGAAAGGACACACTCCTAACCTATGTTCATAAGGTTTTAATCTGTGTAAGATTTCATCCTGACAGAGCTTTCCTCCTCATCTTTTGTTGCTTGTGTATTTCTGGGCTCCAGCCAGAATCGGAACCAAAAATGAGACACTGCAACTTCTGTCTGGGAACATACACATGGGAAATCTCATGAGAAAGCATGTTGTGAAACTGCTGAATAGGTCTTGGGAACATGAAAGGTGAGAGGAGCCTGGAAGAAGCTTCACATTGGTGAGTATTTGTGCATATTACAGAATCACAGAATCACAGAA